>NC_052311.1:16586675-16659175 GCF_016432855.1 Salvelinus namaycush | reverse complement strand
TCACTACTGTTGTGTCGTCTGCAAACTTGACAATTGAGTTGGAGGCGTGCATGGCCACGAAGTCGTGGGTGAACAGGGAGTACAGGAGGGGGCTGAGCACGCAACCTTGTGGGCCTCAGTGTTGAGGATCAGCGAAGTGGAGATGTTGTTTCCTACCTTCACCACCTGGGGGGTGGCCCGTCAGAAAGTCCAGGACCCAATTGTATAGGGCGGGGTTGAGTCCCAGGGCCTCCAGCTTGATGATGAGCTTGGAGGGTACTAAGGGATGGAATGCTGAGCTGTAGTCAATGAACAGCATTCCTACATAGGTATTCCTTTTGTCCAGATGGGATAGGGCAGTGTGCAGTGTGATGGCGATTGCATTGTCTGTAGACCTGTTGGGGTGGTATGCAAACTGAAGTGTGTCTAGGGTGGCCGTTAAGGTGGAGGTAATATGATCCTTGCGGGCAAAGTAGGTGTTTAGTTTGACTGGAAGCTTGACGTTTTCTTTTTATAGTCCGTGATTTCCTGTAGACCCTGCCACATACGTCTTGTGTGTGAGCCGTTGAATTGCGACTCCACTTTGACCCTGTACCGGCATTTTGCTTGTTTGATTGCCTTGTGGAGGGAATAACTACACTGTTTATATTCAGCCATATTCCCAGACGTCTTTTCATGGTTAAATGCAGTGGTTCGTGCTTTCAGTTTTGCGCGAATGCCGCCATCCATCCACGGTTTCTGGTTAGGGTAGGTTTTAATAGTCACAGATGGTACAACATCTCCAATGCACTTCCTTATAAACTCACTCACCGAGTCAGTGTATAGATCGATGTTGTTCTCTGAGGCTGACCAGAACATATCCCAGTACGAGTGATCAAAACAATCTTGAAGTGTGGATTCTGATTGTTCAGACCAGCGTTGAATGGTTCTAGTCACTGGTACATCCTTTTTGAGTTTCTGCCTATAAGACGGTAGGAGCAAGATGGCATCGTGGTCAGATTTCCGGAAGGGAGGGAGGGGGAGGGCTTTGTATCCATAGCGGAAGTTAGAGTAGCAGTGATCAAGTGTATTACCCCACGCGTAATGCAATCAATATGCTCATAGAATTTAGGTAGCCTTGTTCTCAAATTTGCTTTGTTAAAACCCACAGCTACAATAAATGCAGCCTCAGGATATATGGTTTCCAGTTTACATAGAGTCCAGTAAAGTTCCTTGAGGGCCGTCTTGGTGTCTGCTTGAGGGGGAATGCACATAGCTGTGACAATAACTGACGAGAATTCTCTTGGTAGGTAATATGGCCGGCATTTGATTGTAAGGAATTCTAGATCGGGTGAGCAGAAGACTTGAGTTCCTGTATGTTGTTATGATTACACCATGAGTCGTTAATCATGAAGCATACACCCCCACCTTCCCTCTTCCCAGAGAGTTGTTTATCTTGGTCGGCGCGATACATGGAGAAGCCCGATGGCTGAACCGATTCTGACAACATATCCCGAGACAGCCATGTTTCCGTGAAACAGAGAATGTTACAATCTCTGATGTCTCTCTGGAAGGCAACTCTTGCTCAAATTTCGTCAAACTTGTTGTCAAGAGACTGGACATTGGCGAGTAGTATACTCGGGAGCGGTGGGCGATGTGCACGTCTACGGAGCCTGACCAGGAGGCCGCTCCGTCTGCCCCTTCTGCGGCGCCATTGTTTTGGGTCGGCTTCTGGGATTAGATCCATTGTCCTGGGTGGTGGTCCAAACAGAGAGCCGCTTCGGGAAAGTCGTATTCCTGGTCGTAATGTTGGTAAGTTGACGTCGTTCTTATATCCAATAGTTCTTCCTGGCTGTATGTAATAAGACTTAAGATTTCCTGGGGTAACAATGTAAGAAATAATACATAAAAATGGACTCGAAGCGAGGCAACCATCTCTGTCGGCGCCATCTTGTCCAATTAGTTTAGTGCTACATTGAACAAATTGATGGTAATTGAGTGCTAATTGAGGTAAATCCGCTTCCAGATGCTTCCATTCTGTTACTTGTTAGAGGACCACATAAGTAGCTATTGTATGCATACAGTATGGCATATGCAGTACAGTTCATTTTCTGGCTTTTTTTTGTTGGGCACAACAAAAGGCATTTCTGTGTCTGTGTCTTGAATTTGTTCCTCTCACAGTCAAGGAACTCCATGCTGTAAACAAAACCAAGGTAGCTAGCTACAGCAATATGCTAATCGCTAACTGTTTTGTGAGATAGCTAGAAATAGTCTACATTTTAATATTGTTTCAAGAGAGGCGATGGGGAGTGGTACTGGGTTCCATATTCCACATGCCTACACATCATCCCGCCCCCCACACAATCTATTTCACATCAGGACAATATGCACAGAACACATTCAAACTTGTCATATTGAGAATGCAAAGTAGATGTCATGCTGTCAACACATAGTACACATCTGCTGTGCATGCCAATCACCTTCCATCTTCTATCCCCCCTCTTCCTGTCTTCTAATGTGCTGTCATCCTGTCTCCCTGAAACATATAGGCTGTATCCTAAAGGGCACCCTATTCCCTATATACATATGTGGGATCTTAATTTGATCACCCTGTTGTTGCAGGAAATTTGCTGCACACCAGCAAATGCTAACTTTTAGTGTATTCAAGTTAAAAAAAACATTTTTGTTGTTGTTTTTAACTAAAAATGTATCAACCCCTACAAAAATGTCCAGTAATTATATTGCACACAATAATTCACTTTTCCTGTTGCTGCAGGATTATTTTCCTGCTGTGAGAAACTGGTCAAATTAGGATCTTATATCTGGAGTACACTACTTTTGACCAGAGGCATATGGGTTATAGAGCACTATAAGGGGAATAGGGTAGGGTGCCATTTGGGACAAAGACAAAGACTGCATCTTTGCCATATAAAATATAATGACATTCCTGAAGAGAACAATAGAGGAATTCCAAGCACATTGCCTTGCCTCTTACTAGAGTGTTGGGTCTGGTTTGAGTGGCACAACACAAACTCAAGCCGCTCCACGTTTAGTCTCTGATCTTCCATTGTAATCTGACTATCTAACCCCTCCATCCATCTCACTCTCCTTTTTCTGAGAAAAACATCTGTCTCTTCTAATCTGGTTGCCTTCCTCTTTAAGCCACCAACCAATACATGTGACAACACATACAGTATGACGGGCTAATATGTTGCGAATTACAGAATTTGATATTTTCGAAGATTCCCATCGGGGCACCCGACTAGGGCTTTTGTATTTCTCTCAATTTCATCAACCTAATCCAATTAATCATCTCTGCATCCCGTAACACAATAAAGTATAGGTCACAGCATGCTGTCTCGGCAAGGGGCTTTGTGCTGAGGAGAAGATTCAGTCAGGTTTCAGGAGAAAGCTCTGATGAGGCATTTAAACACGTTCAATAAGAGACTTCTCAAAGCGCGGGAAGGAGAAAACAGACAAATCAGGTAGTGGAAAAATGAAACAAAGATTTTACAGATTGGAAACTGACAGATCCTTGACTAGTTGAACTTGAAATGTTGTAATGTTAGTGTGTGTGTGTGTTTTATCTGTTGAAGGAGTTTAGGCAAAGCTTTGCGTGCTTTAGTGTCTCCTCTTCAGAGGAATGTGAGAGAGTGAAGCGTCTTATCTGAAGCCCCTGATTGAGTAACTGGCAGATGAGCGTGGGAATTATAGCAAGAAAGGTTAGATTTGTGAGTGAGCCGAGGATTTGGGAACGTCTTGCTCTTTGAGTGTAATTTTATGCCAAGACAAATAAAGCATCAGTCAGTCAGTCTGACAGTCAGTTAGTTAGTCAAAGAACCAAGCAAATATTTCAACATTCATGCAGTCATTTCTATGTGTCAGCCAATGGTCATGTCGGGCCATTTCATTTCCGTTGACTGAAATGATGCTGTGATGAACTCTGAAATGGGTTGCACTGGAGCCTCAATGCACGAGTAACATTATCCTATGAGATGCTTTTGCTCATAGATATAGACCTTTTTCACACTACGGTCTAGCCAAGCTGAGCTGTACTGGGCTGGCCTGGCCTGGTTATGCATCCCACCATAATTCCTGGCACCTTGCTGCAAAGGACAATGTGAAAAGAAAATATCTAAGACAGCACAGTACGCTTCAGGTCAACACTATAGTGTGGAAAGGTTATCGTGACTGACAAGCCAAGGCCAGTTCAGTGTATATATAGCCTTGGCCCTTAAACACTATTCATTGCTTCGTATGTTGGGGGGGTACAGTAAATATGTCACAATAAGAGCCAATGGCAGCCTAATCAAGTCCCAGGCCGCCGCCCTCTTGTCAGGATCGGTGCATACAGGCAACAGCTGAGGTGTAAAAACATTACATGAGTGACAGAGCCTGACATACGCATGTCACTATAGCCTGCCTACTACCATGTGTGATGACTGAGCAGCACTCTGCGCATCGGGGCCAGGGACACTGGACAGGGAGCAACGCCTGGAATAATGAGGAAAGGAAGGAGGAAAGGAGAGAGAGAGGGAAATGTAATTCTATTGTAAAGTACAGATAACGTTATTATACTGAAAGCCCCATCATTTGTTCAGAATATAACCCATATGAAACTGTACAGCAGAGAGAAATCATTTGTTCAGAATATAACCCATATGAAACTGTACAGCAGGAGAGAAAGAAAATGTCTTTCTTAATGTTGGTTCAGAAGGAATTCTGTGTGCTAAACGAAACATCCAGTCCAGGTCTGCAGCTCCAAATGGTGGATTGCACCTGAACATGTGGAAATACTGTAGTCATTCACCAGAATGCTTATTGTTTTTGCATGTGCACATTTCGCCTAGAAGCAATGGCGGTCCGAACATTAAATATTATATGGTAGACTGTATGAAAAGGTAAGCACTAACTGTGCTTTGAAAACCGAGTCGAACTTTAAAAATAGAATGTTGAAAGGAAAGCACATGAATACCCTTAGTGGGTTAAAGCCCAGTAATTTAACAACAGGCATGCTACACAAGTGTCCTTGCCATGTGATGTTAATAAATGAATACTATGTTGTTGTACCCAAACCCCTGTCTAAAACAAAATCATAACACACTAATATAATGATACATTTTACAACCCATCCCAAGATGCAATTCACCTATTGAATTACTTTCTCACTTTTTCAATACATCATCCAGCACTCATGACTAGCAGATGAAAAACAACAACCTCAATTATAAATCCATATTATATATATTACTCAATTATAGCTTGACTTATACTTACTGTGAGCCAAGCCGTGATCCATTACAGATGGCAAAACACATTTTGTGCGCAAACGTAATGAGTTTCACAATGGCATCAGCGCATTACAAGTCATACATTAAACACGTAAACTAGCCGAGCTCTTCCATAGATCCCAGAAAGGCAATAAGGAGATAATGGCTTTGGGCCTGGACTGAAGGTATGACATTGGGCCTGGACTGAAGCTATGACTTTGGGCCTGGACCGAAGGTATGAGTTTGGGCCTGGACTGAAGCTATGACTTTGGGCCTGGACTGAAGCTATGACTTTGGGCCTGGACTGAAGCTATGACTTTGGGCCTGGACTGAAGCTATGACTTTGGGCCTGGACTGAAGCTATGACTTTGGGCCTGGACCGAAGGTATGAGTTTGGGCCTGGACTGAAGCTATGACTTTGGGCCTGGACTGAAGCTATGACTTTGGGCCTGGACTGAAGCTATGACTTTGGGCCTGGACTGAAGCTATGACTTTGGGCCTGGACCGAAGGTATGAGTTTGGGCCTGGACTGAAGCTATGACTTTGGGCCTGGACTGAAGGATATGACTTTGGGCCTGGACTGAAGCTATGACTTTGGGCCTGGACTGAAGCTATGACTTTGGGCCTGGACTGAAGGTATGAGTTTGGGCCTGGACTGAAGCTATGACTTTGGGCCTGGACTGAAGGTATGACTTTGGGCCTGGACTGAAGGTATGAGTTTGGGCCTGGACTGAAACTATGACTTTGGGCCTGGACTGAAGGTATGAGTTTGGGCCTGGACTGAAGGTATGAGTTTGGGCCTGGACTGAAGCTATGACTTTGGGCCTGGACTGAAGGTATGAGTTTGGGCCTGGACTGAAGCTATGACTTTGGGCCTGGACTGAAGGTATGAGTTTGGGCCTGGACTGAAGGTAGTAGAGACATACATGAGGGAAGAAGGCAAGAACGAAACCACCAAAAATAAATGGAGTGAGTGAAATGGACAGAGAGAGAGAGGGGAAAGGGAAAGAGAGGGATGATGTTTATTGCCGGGGAAGGGGGGACATCATTGCGCACCTTGTTAAGCCCTGCTAGCGACGCCGAGTCTCGGACGTAATTACCCATTTAAATGAGTTTCCTGCAGCCACTGTTTTTATTTTTCAAATTAAAGCCTGTGACACAAATATGCCATATTCGGTTTGCGATTCGCTGCAATCTCTGGTCTCTAGTAGATAGGCCTATACCTCCGGCATTTTTAAAATCTACTATTCTATGTTGTTTAACTATATCTCTGAGCGTGTTTTGTCAGGATAAGTAGACCTACTGCATCCAGTGTTGGTGATGTTGGCAGTTAGAGGTACATGGTTAGAAAAAATGACCGCTTCGCTCAAATTCATAATGTCTTAAATACTGTAGACATATTTCTGTTCCTATCAGCATGGATGTATCTTAATCTCATCTTAATCTTGGGTAAGATTTTAAGTGTAGAATATTTTTTGGGTCTTAAGCATCTCCTACGGCGCTCTGTCGGTGTGAGAGAAATCCAGTCTACTGCTGGCTTTACTTCCCATCTCATTTTTAAGAGAAGCTTTTGGAAACCAGCACTGAGGGTTGCAAGAAACATAACACATTTTTTTCATATCATACACATTTCATGTGTTAGATTTCCTACCGTCTTCGGTGAAAAACGATTCAAATGAAGGTGGCGGTTGGTTGCAAAAGCATACCCAATAAAAGACGACTGGTCTCAGGCAAGAGCATTTGGTATCGTTTGTCTCTCCTAGCCTCATCTCTCATTAATACAGATTTGTCTCCTAGCTTTTTTTAAACTCCCGCAGTTCAATTAATGGGGTGGGAAAGGTCGGCCTACATTCCTCAACACAAGCTAGACAACTTGTTATTGCCGTGGGTTAAGGAGGAAAGGCTATTGACCTTTATACAGTGGCCTAGACTCAGAGTTTTTGTGCCAGCAAAAGTGCTGGATAGCTAAGTCTGTCACTCATAGTGCAGGCTGAGGAACATTGAGGAATGGGTGTTTTGTTTGGAATGCAGCCTTGGTTTCGGATTTGGGGAAGTAGACACCCCTCCAATATGTTTGTCCCTGTTAGCGATAAGACTGACAAGGGACTTACAGGCTTTGAGTTCTCTTTGGGGAAATCTATGTAAATTATCTTCCAAAGTGTGAGGAGCAACAAAACCTAACCATTCCCATCGTGGAAAAAGTAATTAATTATGACTTTATAATAACCACCATTATTCGAGTGCACAAAAATGTATTCAGTCCAAAATGCAAATGGAAAGGTATTAATTAAAATGTATGAATAGCTAGCTCTTCTTTTGGGCTCCCACACTCTCAGCTGAATTGCTAGTTACACCACCAGACTTCCCACCGCTCTGGCTGACAAGGTTTCTCACGACCTCAGCTTGAAGTGGTGATACTGTGTGGTAGTTAGAGTGATTGAGCGATGGGGGAGGGCCGTGGTGAGAACACAACAATGCTCATTGTGAAGCAAAATACAATTTTTCCAGGCATCCAACTCAGACAACTAGGAGAGAATGACCTTTCCAAGTGTCCTGGTTTGCCTCCTTAAAACAAAGAGGAGGTAGGGAGGATGTTAGTTAGTTAGCATTTCTCCACCATCCGATTAAATGTCAACTTCTGCATGTGTAATTGTTGGATGGTACAGGAGAGAAAGAACGAGGGGGGAAAAGGGATAGAGACATGAACCAATTTGCTGGTGGGTGAAATGGACCCATTGTCTTGTTATCCCCGGCAGTACTAGGAAAATAGAAGATATGCGTCACTATATTATAGTCATGCACCTTAGGCATGACTGGTGGCCTATTAATGTCATTGAATCTGAATGTAATAAAAGATAGATGGCGTTTGGCTGTCCATGTCCATTTCCATTTCGGCACATTCCTGTTTTGGGTTTTGACCCTGAATGACCCTAAGTCAATTGAAGATAAATTAATTAGGCACTTCATTTCCTCATCACATGTTGTCTTACTTTAATGTCTGACTTTGATATCTATTAGAGCGAGCTGACCCAGAAAAACACAATTGCATTAAAAACCACATGATAAAAAAACAAACAGCACATTACCTTGGTGTATTATTATCATATCTATCTTAATGGTAGACCATACCTCCCCTCATTTCATAGAAACAGATTTACATTTGTTCTTCATAGACTTAGTATTATCATAAATGTAGCATTAGCATAGCTAGTAGCTATAGGGGTAGTTTAATGAACATAGAAGCCTGTTGGCAGGCTATAGACACAGCAACAGTAGCCTGTTGGCAGGCTATAGCCACAGCAACAGTAGCCTCAGAGGCAGACAGTGGTAGGCTGTGGAAACAGCAGGGCGGAGTAATTGTGCATTGTTCATCCCCAAAACAGGAGTCAGAGCATGTAATGAGCTGTAGCACTCTCCCCGCGCAGGCCTAATGGGCTATGACCGGCCATAGGACTCACAGGCCTTTCAGAGCTAACCCCCCCATGCATCTCTTTACCCCAAGCATTTCAAGTCACCATTGCCTCTTTCTCTCTCTGTCTTTGGTTCTCATCTCTCTTTTTCTTTTTCTTTCCCTGCCCCTGCCCCTACCCTCTCTTTTCTCTCCTCCCCTTTCCCCTTCTACCCTCATCCCTCTCTTTTCTCCCCTCCTCTTCTTTCCACCCTATGTCACCAATGCCTCTGTCTCCATCTTTATTTCTCTCATCTTCCCCTTGCCCCTACCACTACCCTCATCCCTCTCCTTTGTTCCCCCTTTCTTTCTCCTCCCCTTCCCTCCCTTTGTCCCCTGTCTAAAGAGATGGTGGGACCCCTAATGTGTCACAATGTGTCACAATGCCTCTAGCGCTTTCTGTCTGGAAGGCCCCATTAGGGATTCCTCTATTCTGCTGGCCCTAAAGAAACTAGAGAGAATAGCAGTAGTCCATTGACTGGGAGGGTCTGGGATACTACATTATACTATATAATGCTACATTCTATTATATAATACTACGTTATACTATATAATACTAAATTATACTATATAATTCTACATTGTACTATATAATACTACATTAAAAAGCCAAACACAGAGCAGATGACTACAACGTTTAGGAGGAGAAATGCTGAAGTTATATGTATACGGATTTGCGCTTTAGAGCCTCGGTGTTTCGTATTGTATTTTTTTTTTCAAAGGCTGTTTTGCATTTTTTTTTCTGGTTTTCCCTGAAAGCGATTCAGGTGGGCCTGTTTCTCTCTGATTTGTTTTGCTTGGATTAGGCTTCTGAGAGAGAGAGAGGAGAGACGGGGGATAGGCATCTTGTTTCTTGTTTATGCTCATATCTCGTTTCCTGGGAGGTGGAGGAAAGACAAGAACGTCTGCCTCTTGTTTATATATTAAATAGGTCTATATACTCTTGGTTGAGCATGGAAGCAGTAAACAAGTAATGGTGATAATAGCTATGATTGTGAATTCATAAATATAACATCATTAACCAGTCAGAAACCAACTATAACTATAGCACCATTAACCAGTCAGAAAACAACTATAACTATAGCACCATTAACCAGTCAGAAAACAACTATAACTATAGCACCATTAACCAGTCAGAAAACAACTATAACTATAGCACCATTAACCAGTCAGTAAACAACTATAACTATAGCACCATTAGCCAGTCAGAAAACAACTATAACTATAGCACCATTAACCAGTCAGAAAACAACTATAACTATAGCACCATTAACCAGTCAGAAAACAACTATAACTATAGCACCATTAACCAGTCAGAAAACAACTATAACACCATTAACCAGTCAGAAAACAACTATAACTATAGCACCATTAACCAGTCAGAAAACAACTATAACACCATTAACCAGTCAGAAAACAACTATAACTATAGCGCCATTAACCAGTCAGAAAACAACTATAACTATAGCGCCATTAACCAGTCAGAAAACAACTATAACTATAGCTACATTAACCAGTCAGAAAACAACTATAACTATAGCGCCATTAACCAGTCAGAAAACAACTATAACACCATTAACCAGTCAGAAAACAACTATAACTATAGCGCCATTAACCAGTCAGAAAACAACTATAACTATAGCATCATTAACCAGTCAGAAAACAACTATAACTATAGCTACATTAACCAGTCAGAAAACAACTATAACTATAGCACCATTAACCAGTCAGAAAACAACTATAACTATAGCACCATTAACCAGTCAGAAAACAACTATAACTATAGCTACATTAACCAGTCAGAAAACAACTATAACTATAGTGCCATTAACCAGTCAGAAAACAATGTTCGCAGGTCCAGCAGCCAGTGTCTGTGGAAACACAATAGGAAGTAAAGCTTTGAGTTTTTGCTCACGTCCAACGTTTGACATCCCGCTGCACAAGTGGCCGAGTTAATGAATGAAAGCTTCTGGGCTCTGACGTGCTGAGCCGTTCTGGGCTGTTCTGAGTACGGTGCTTACAGCAGGAGCCCTAAGCTCACTTACTCCCCTCTGCTTTGGCAGCTGTTCCCAGACCTGCCTTACGGGGGAAGGAGTGAAGATTGTGACTTATTTTGCTTGCTGTAGTAACGATTGGGATTTAATGTTCCCTCTGGGGAGTATAGTAGAAGGGTCACCATGGAGTTGTGCTTGGGTGATCTGATCACACCCACCAGTGCTGAGGGATCATTATCCACACACACACACACACACACACACACACACACACACACACACACACACACACACACACACACACACACACACACACACACACACACACACACACACACACACACACACACACACACACACACACACACACACACACACATACTCACACACACACACACAGCTACAATGTAATTGTGGGAAAATGAGGTGCATCTGGTTTTCAATCACAACCATCTTAATCTGAGCCACGTCACACTCTAAGCATTTCGTTTTGGGTGTGTCATGACATGAGTCAAGACATTGTGCACTCTAGGCTTTTTACAAGTTCCATGAGTAATGGTTTTGCACATTGCGGGGAAGGGATAAGTAACAAATCATTACTTTCTGCTGTTTTCCTACTGCACAGCCCTGGTCGATGTACAGGTGTAGGATCTTAATTTGATCATTCTTTTGTTGCTGAGAATTTTCCTGCCCCGCAGGAAATGCAGATGGGCTTTGTGATTTATGCAGATGGGCTTAGTAAATTCACTGAAAATACTCACTAACACATGGTTATATTGACAGTATTGCACTTTTCATGTAGCCTACTTTTTTTGCCAGTTAATAGCCTAACCACCGATCAAGCAACATTATGGACTTAACGTTCAAATCCTGTTACTGCAGGATTATTTTGATCTGACAAAAGAGGACACATTAAGATCCTACACCTGTAGCAATGTTCCCTCGAGTATAGAAATCACATCCTCGGAAAAGCTCAGATTCTAGTTTCAGTGGTGTTCAGATGCCTTGTTCTTCTTCTTGTTCTTCTTTTTCCTCCTTCTTCTGCTTCTTCTTCTTCTACAATAAACAATAGCCTCTCCTGTGTGTGTGTGTCTACTTTTCCTTTGTGTGTACCACAGCTAAGCCAGGCCAAATACAGTACTGGGAGGAAGTTAGAATTAGAAATGGGGAGTGGCACTCTGACTTTTCATCTGTTTGTGCTCCTTAGTAATGATTATTTCCCCCCTCCATCCACTAAGCCCCCCAGATTTGGCCTTGTTTTGCCTGGGAAGCAGCAAAAGTCAACTGGGGGATAGTCAGGGCAGCAGAAGCCTCGCCACGGCTGGCTGGCTGAATGAGAGGCTTGTCTGGCTGGCTGAGAGGCTAAGCTGGGTGGCAAAGAATAGGAGAAAAAGAGACAATGGGCTGTTGGAAGGCCAGCTGGGGAGAGGAGGGAGGGAGGAGGAGGAGGGAGGAGGAGGGGTAGGGTTGGGATGGGATGGGACAAGGCTTGGCCGATCCTGCTAGTACCTGGGTGCCCGGGGCCAGCAACAGACAACAGAGCAACATAATTCTATTATTCTTAATATTCTAATAATAGCCCTAACTCTTTTCTGATCTCCTTGTTCTGGTTGGTTGGTGCTTGGTGGCCCAACGCCAAACAAGGCAAAGCAGCAGCTTTCATGAGCAACGGCTAGAAAGCTTACTTTTGGTTTAATTTGGAAGGACTAGGCCTAATCCAGACTAAGTCTCTTAAAGCTGCAGCTTCCCCTCAGCGGGATTACCAGGTGGCGTCTTTAAACGGATAAGGGGCTGCTTATCACCGCCTCCCTCAACACTTCAGCTGCCTCCCAAATTACACTGTATTCCCTATTTAGGGCCCATAGGGCTCTGGTCAAAAGTAGTGCAGGGAATATGGTGCCATTTGGGACACACACTTCTAATAGCAACTTTTTCAAATATGGTGGGAAGATGGCAACTCCAAGATGTCATAGAATGGGGCTAGTTTTATGTGTGTGTTATTTGTGTCGTCGTGATTAGGCCATCTGACATTAAGTTGATAATCGGGATAACAACAATTTAGAGTTTTTTAATCCTCTGAAGTTCTAAAGGCATATGGATTTTAACGTAAGCACACACACGCAGGCACACACACACACACACACGCGCACGCGCACGCGCACGCGCACACGCACACGCACACGCACACGCACACTCACACTCACACTCACACACACACACACACACACACACACACACACACACACACACACACACACACACACACACACACACCACTGAATTAAGGCAGTAAGTAAAATCTGACTAAATGTAGCAGCAGAATGGTATGTCCAGCTGTTCTGTTTAAGCTGTACGGTTCACGCCTTTATAATCACTTACAACTCACGCACTTAGCAACTCAATTTGACACGATTGCCCGAGCTTTTATGAAAAGGAAAATAAGGATTTAAGCTCAAATGTGAATGCATAAATACTTGAATGTCAAACCGGATCAAAGCGGCATTCTAAAGTTAGCACATTCGCTTAAAGTTGATCTAATTACTTCTGGATACTTGTTTACGAGGTGACACCTTCTGACTCGGTTTACTAGTACCTGGCTGCACCTGACTCAAGCCGTCTCCCTCTCTCTCTCTTTGTCTCTTTGTCTCTCCCTCTCTTCCCAGTATTAATTAATTGCGATAAGAAAAAGTAAACACAAACAAACAACATCAGACTTTAACTACTGAACGTAGAGCACAGTGTGGTCCTAGAGCCGTGGTTGCACCCCAAAGGCAAGAGGTAGAGAGAATCAATTTCAGTTGATGTGAATTCACAGCTAGTCCGCTCCCTGGTAATGACCCTCAGAATTCAATCATAGATCCATTTTCACTTTGTTAGATGGAACCCTACAGTATTTGCTGTCATAATAGGTTTTCAATATCGATTTTTGGGAGGGGGGGGTTGGTTAACAAATTACCAATTTTGAGAGGTAAAACGGAAGCTAGGTCATATAATATAGATCTTCAATACCCACTCCTCTCCTCACCCACTTTCTCCCCACTCTTCTCTCCCCTCATTCTCTCTACCACCCTCTCTTTCCCATTCCCCATGCAGTGTGTATCCTCACTATACAGTAGCATTAATTATTGCCATCACAGAGTCCCTGTAAACCACACTGCTAATTAGATTGGATTGAAGGGACAGTCCTGCCATTCCTCACCAGCCCATATGGGCTACGTTCCAAATGGCACCCTATTCCCTACATAGCCCTATGGGCTCTGGTCAAAACTAGTGCACAATAAAGGGAATAGGATTCCATTTGGGACTTAATCTCAGACTGCTGTCAATGTGGGTGATCTAAACCCTGAAATAGGTTAATTTGGGTGATACAGTTATACGGTAGTAATTAGAGTTACAATCATTAACATGGGTAGTTAGAGCAACAATAAGGATGATGCTCCTAGCTATTAGAAATAGGTCCCGAATTAGCCCGGGTACACGCATTACAATACTACATCCAAATGAGGAGGAAATGTACTGTCAAAGAATGAGAGAGATTGAGAGAGAGAGACAGAGACAGAGGAGCGAAAGACAGTGAGAGAGAGAGAGACAGAAAGAGAGAGAGAGAGAGGGAGAGAGAGAGAGAGAGAGAGAGAGAGAGAGAGAGAGAGAGAGAGAGAGAGAGGGAGAGAGAGAGAGAGAGAGAGAGACAGATAGAGAGAGAGCGAGAGACAGAGGAGAGAAAGACAGTGAGAGACAGAGGAGAGAAAGACAGTGAGAGACAGAGAGAGAGAGAGACAGAAAGAGAGACAGAGAGAGGGAGAGAGACAGATAGAGTGAGACAGATAGAGAGAGAGAGAGAGAGAGAGAGAGAGAGAGAGAGAGAGAGAGAGAGAGAGAGAGACAGAGACAGAGACAGAGACAGAGACAGAGACAGAGACAGAGACAGAGACAGAGGAGAGAGAGGAAGAATGTGAAAACATTGTTGTGTAATGCTTGTTCCTAATTACCTTATTACAGAGTCTCTGTCGTTTTTTTTCTGTACTACCTCACCACCACGCCATAGATGTTTTAACAATGGGATGGTATGAAAGAGGAATTTTCAAAGATTTGAGAAATTGCCCATCAATGCACAGTAGGGTCAGAGGAGTGCCACTGATGTCAGATCTGTTGCATCTCACGGCGAGCGAGTTAGTACAGGAAGCGATATTTCTCAAAGCTTCCCACGTAAACTGAACGGGGGCAGTCGGAGCACTCTTTTGGCTGGCGTGCTACTCTTGCAATGAATCTAAGCGGGGCCCAATTATTCTACTATCTAAGGAAGAAATAAATAGAAAAAAAAAAAGCATGGCTTCTCTGAGTGCTGTTTGATCATCTCCAACGAAGGAACTCTGACAGTGTTTTCTTGTTCTGTCAGAAGGACTAGCCTAGGCCTCCAAATCATCTTTAGATCTCCCAAGGTTTTCCTCTCTTTCTTTTTTTAATGTTGTTTAGATCTGCTCTGTAATAAAACAACTTTCCCCAGTGCATGGTACATTAGTTTGCTCAGGGAGCCTCATGAAGCCTGTCACCTGAGCCAGAAGACATAAAGGAGGTTTTAGATGACCACGGCCTTTGGGCTATAACAGTCTTGATGGCTACACAGCACTGCCATATTTTTCACAGCGTGCTATTGTAAATGTTCAGGTGCTAGGAGGTGTACTTATTCACTGGAATAGCCCACGCTGTTATTATTCTCCTGCCGCTCAGTTTTCACTTTTTATTTTCCTAGGCCCGCAGCTCAGCTCTGCAGTTTCCTTTCTCTCTCTCTCTTTCTGCGTTACAGTGTATGTTGTCGCCAGTCGAGTATAAAGGGGAATGTAAAGTTCTTCAATCGTGTGCAGATTTCTACCCATTTTCATTGAATTAATTCCCAAGATTACAAGTAAAAGCACATTAGATATCTACGGGGTAAATAAAATGATTCCTCTATCCCTTATAGGATATCAAAATACATCAGCCTGCAAGGAATAAAATAGCCTGTTAATCAGGAAGCCATGAATAAGGAGAAGATGAATGTCATTATCCTGCCATGGCTGCTGTGTTGAGACAAAGACTCACTTCACCCAATCTTGCATCAGAATGGATAAACATCAACCCCCAAGATATGTTCTCAGCAGATAACCACTGACAGTGTGTGTGTGCAGCATAGCATACTATACACCCACACATACACACACACACCTACACACACAGGCTGATAAGCCAACAACAATTACGACAAGTTGTTTACGGCGGCAGAACAGAAGGATTTCAGCTCATCGTTTCAAGGAAGTCAAGGTGTGGAGAGTTCAAAGTGTGGAGAGGTCAAGCTTTGGAGTGGTCAAGGTGTGGAGAGGTCAAGGTGTGGAGAGGTCAAGGTGTGGAGAGATCAAGCTTTGGAGAGGTCAAGGTGTGGAAAGGTCAAGCTTTGGAGAGGTCAAGGTGTGGAGAGGTATCGTATTAAAGGCATGCGACAGACTTCATTATGTCGAGGAGGTAAAACACAGGCAGCTGACATAGTCAAGCCGTAAACAAGATGCTATCAGGTGTGCTAGAACACCGTGGCCTGGTGACTCCTGCCTCCCTGCAGTATGTAGCAGATCCACGCAGCTCCAGGACTGCAGTATGGATACAGGGTGTCCGAGACTGTAGTATGGAGACAGGGTGTCTGGGACTGTAGTATGGAGACAGGGTGTCTGGGACTGTAGTATGGAGACAGGGTGTCCGGGACTGTAGTATGGAGACAGGGTGTCCGAGACTGTAGTATGGAGACAGGGTGTCTGGGACTGTAGTATGGAGACAGGGTGTCTGGGACTGTAGTATGGAGACAGGGTGTCCGGGACTGTAGTATGGAGACAGGGTGTCTGGGACTGTAGTATGGAGACAGGCGGTCTGGGACTGTAGTATGGAGACAGGGTGTCCGGGACTGCAGTATGGAGACAGGGTGTCCGGGACTGC
This sequence comes from Salvelinus namaycush, assembly GCF_016432855.1. Lineage (NCBI taxonomy): Eukaryota > Metazoa > Chordata > Actinopteri > Salmoniformes > Salmonidae > Salvelinus > Salvelinus namaycush. The sequence continues at coordinate 16,642,547 of NC_052311.1, read as the reverse complement.
AGTATGGAGACAGGGGGTCCGGGACTGCAGTATGGAGACAGGGGGTCCGGGACTGTAGTATGGAGACAGGGGGTCCGGGAGCACAGTATTGAGACAGGGGGTCTGGGAGCACAGTATTGAGACAGGGGGTCTGGGAGCACAGTATGGAGACAGGGGGTCTAGGAGCACAGTATTGAGACAGGGGGTCTGGGAGCACAGTATTGAGACAGGGGGTCTGGGAGCACAGTATTGAGACAGGGGGTTTGGGAGCACAGTATTGAGACAGGGGGTCTGGGAGCACAGTATTGAGACAGGGGGTCTGGGAGCACAGTATTGAGACAGGGGGTTTGGGAGCACAGTATTGAGACAGGGGGTCTGGGAGCACAGTATTGAGACAGGGGGTCTGGGAGCACAGTATTGAGACAGGGGGTCTGAGAGCACAGTATTGAGACAGGGGGTCTGGGAGCACAGTATTGAGACAGGGGGTCTGGGAGCACAGTATTGAGACAGGGGGTTTGGGAGCACAGTATTGAGACAGGGGGTCTGGGAGCACAGTATTGAGACAGGGGGTCTGGGAGCACAGTATTGAGACAGGGGGTTTGGGAGCACAGTATTGAGACAGGGGGTCTGGGAGCACAGTATTGAGACAGGGGGTCTGGGAGCACAGTATTGAGACAGGGGGTTTGGGAGCACAGTATTGAGACAGGGGGTCTGGGAGCACAGTATTGAGACAGGGGGTCTGGGAGCACAGTATTGAGACAGGGGGTCTGGGAGCACAGTATTGAGACAGGGGGTCTGGGAGCACAGTATGGAGACAGGGGGTTTGGGAGCACAGTATTGAGACAGGGGGTCTGGGAGCACAGTATTGAGACAGGGGGTCTGGGAGCACAGTATTGAGACAGGGGGTTTGGGAGCACAGTATTGAGACAGGGGGTCTGGGAGCACAGTATTGAGACAGGGCGTCTGGGAGCACAGTATTGAGACAGGGGGTCTGGGAGCACAGTATTGAGACAGGGGGTCTGGGAGCACAGTATGGAGACAGGGGGTCTGGGAGCACAGTATTGAGACAGGGGGTCTGGGAGCACAGTATTGAGACAGGGGGTCTGGGAGCACAGTATTGAGACAGGGGGTCTGGGAGCACAGTATTGAGACAGGGGGTCTGGGAGCACAGTATTGAGACAGGGGGTCTGGGAGCACAGTATTGAGACAGGGGGTCTGGGAGCACAGTATTGAGACAGGGGGTCTGGGAGCACAGTATTGAGACAGGGGGTCTGGGAGCACAGTATTGAGACAGGGGGTCTGGGAGCACAGTATGGAGACAGGGGGTCTGGGAGCACAGTATGGAGACAGGGGGTCTGGGAGCACAGTATGGAGACAGGGGGTCTGGGAGCACAGTATGGAGACAGGGGGTCTGGGAGCACAGTATTGAGACAGGGGGTCTGGGAGCACAGTATTGAGACAGGGGGTCTGGGAGCACAGTATTGAGACAGGGGGTCTGGGAGCACAATATTGAGACAGGGGGTCTGGGAGCACAGTATTGAGACAGGGGGTCTGGGAGCACAGTATGGAGACAGGTCTTCTGTTGTTGTTGTTTTCTGTGATCCTGGCTTCCCTCTCTCTCTTTAAAAACCTGTTTGCTCCCAAAGACAGGGCCTAATACAAATTAAATTAAATCAAGTTCGTGTAGGCTAGGCTAATCCCTGTGTTTATCAGCGGGTTGGAATCCCCTCGTGAGCGAGCGGGTCAAGCGCACTGCATCTGGCCTCCTATCGGCCCCTAGCCGCGCTCTCAAGCTGCTCAGCCATTCCCTGTTCGCTCCCTGACTGAAGATGACAGCAGGCCCCTACCCCCCCCCCCCCCCGAGAGTGTGTATGTGGGGATCTGAGTGTGGGTCGGTTGGTTGTGTATGTGTGTTTCTCTCCAAGTGTATGCATGCTCCTATATGTATATTTAAAACCTTTGCACTCCCCTAGCCCCGTTGTCAGGTAAAGCTCTATCCTATCACTACATTTAATAGCAGCCTGGGGAAATACATTTTATAAAGCTCTATCCTATCACTACATTTAGAAGCAGCCTGGGGAAATACATTTTATAAAGCTCTATCCTATCACTACATTTAGTAGCAGCCTGGGGAAATACATTTTATAAAGCTCTATCCTATCACTACATTTAGAATCAGCCTGGGGAAATACATTTTATAAAGCTCTATCCTATCACTACATTTAGAATCAGCCTGGGGAAATACATTTTATAAAGCTCTATCCTATCACTACGTTTAGAATCAGCCTGGGGAAATACATTTTATAAGCTCTATCCTATCACTACATTTAGTAGCAGCCTGGGGAAATACATTTGCTTATTGAAATAAGGTGGTTGAACTAGAATAACATGGCAGTGTGAATGACATTCCCTGTAGAGATGTGAGAGATAGAATGCTGTTGTTGACTATAATGCTCCTGGTGGCAGCCAGTCATGGCCCCTGGTGGCAGCCTGTCATGGCCCCCGGTGGCAGCCTGTCATGGCCCCCGGTGGCAGCCTGTCATGGCCCCTGGTGGCAGCCAGTCATGGCCCCTGGTGGCAGCCTGTCATGGCCCCTGGTGGCAGCCTGTCATGGCCCCTGGTGGCAGCCTGTCATGGCCCCTGGTGGCAGCCTGTCATGGCCACTGGTGGCAGCCAGTCATGGCCCCTGGTGGCAGCCTGTCATGGCCCCTGGTGGCAGCCAGTCATGGCCCCTGGTGGCAGCCTGTCATGGCCCCTGGTGGCAGCCAGTCATGGCCCCTGGTGGCAGCCTGTCATGGCCCCTGGTGGCAGCCTGTCATGGCCCCTGGTGGCAGCCTGTCATGGCCCCTGGTGGCAGCCAGTCATGGCTCCTGGTGGCAGCCTGTCATGGCCCCTGGTGGCAGCCTGTCATGGCCCCTGTTTACCAAGCTGTTACTTGGCTGTACAGATGTGTGAGTGACGTGCTAGAGGAGGTATTGTGACTCCCGTCAATCCCACCCCTAGCTGACAGCTGCCTAGAAAGGCCAATTTGAAAAATGAGGGTCAGATGTGCCTCACATGTAACCACCGGCACCAGGGGGGCTCAGAGCTAACTAGGGCCTTCCGTTACTGGATGGGAGCCGTGATTGGAACAGCCCTGTTGTGGTTAGAAGCCACGGATAGTAAATACACATCTGTCTATTAAAGGCCCCCCTCTCTATGATTCAGTAGTTAGCAAGCCACCATATCACATCCACCATTCACCTAACCCTATCATATCCACCATTCACCTAACCCTATCATATCCACCATTCACCTAAACCTATCATATCCACCATTCACCTAACCCTATCATATCCACCATTAACCTAACCCAATCATATCCACCATTCACCTAACCCTATCATATCCACCATTCACCTAACCCTATCATATCCACCATTCACCTAACCCTATCATATCCACCATTAACCGAACCCTATCATATCCACCATTCACCTAAACCTATCATATCCACCATTCACCTAACCCTATCATATCCACCATTCACCTAACCCTATCATATCCACCATTCACCTAACCCTATCATATCCACCATTAACCGAACCCTATCATATCCACCATTCACCTAACCCTATCATATCCACCATTCACCTAACCCTATCATATCCACCATTAACCGGACCCTATCAGATCCACCATTCACCTAAACCTATCATATCCACCATTAACCTAACCCTATCATATCCCCCATTCACCTAACCCTATCATATCCCCCATTCACCTAATCCTATCATATCCACCATTCACCTAACCCTATCATATCCCCCATTCACCTAACCCTATCATATCCCCCATTCACCTAATCCTATCATATCCCCCATTAACCTAAACCTATCATATCCACCATTAACCTAACCCTATCATATCCACCATTCACCTAACCCTATCATATCCACCATTCACCTAACCCTATCATATCCACCATTAACCGAACCCTATCATATCCACCATTAACCTAAACCTATCATATCCACCATTAACCTAACCCTATCATATCCCCCATTCACCTAACCCTATCATATCCCCCATTCACCTAATCCTATCATATCCCCCATTCACCTAATCCTATCATATCCACCATTCACCTAACCCTATCATATCCACCATTCACCTAACCCTATCATATCCACCATTAACCGAACCCTATCATATCCACCATTCACCTAAACCTATCATATCCACCATTAACCTAACCCTATCATATCCCCCATTAACCTAACCCTATCATATCCACCATTAACCTAACCCTATCATATCCCCCATTCACCTAACCCTATCATATCCACCATTAACCTAACCCTATCATATCCCCCATTAACCTAACCCTATCATATCCCCCATTCACCTAACCCTATCATATCCCCCATTCACCTAATCCTATCATATCCACCATTCACTTAACCCTATCATATCCACCATTCACCTAACCTTATCATATCCACCATTCACCTAAACCTATCATATCCACCCTTCACCTAACCCTATCATATCCCTCATTCACCTAATCCTATCATATCCACCATTCACCTAACCCTATCATATCCACCATTCACCTAACCCTATCATATCCACCATTCACCTAAACCTATCATATCCACCATTAACCTAAGCCTATCATATCCACCATTCACCTAACCTTATCATATCTACCATTCACCTAACCGTATCATATCCACCATTCACCTAACCCTATCATATCCACCATTAACCGAACCCTATCATATCCACCATTCACCTAACCCTATCATATCCACCATTCACCTAACCCTACCATATCCACCATTCACCTAACCCTATCATATTCACCTAACCCTATCATATACACCATTAACCTAAGCCTATCATATCCACCATTCACCTAACCTTATCATATCCACCATTCACCTAACCGTATCATATCCACCATTCACCTAACCCTATCATATCCACCATTAACATAACCCTATCATATCCACCATTCACCTAACCGTATCATATCCACCATTCACCTAACCCTATCATATCCACCATTCACCTAACCATATCATATCCACCATTAACCTAACCCTATCATATCCACCATTCACCTAACCTTATCATATCCACCATTCACCTAAACCTATCATATCCTCCATTCACCTAAACCTATCATATCCCCCAGTCACTTAACCCTATCATATCCCCCATTCACCTAAACCTATCATATCCCCCATTCACCTAAACCTATCATATCCCCCGTTCACCTAAACCTATCATATCCACCGTTCAACTAACCCTATCATATCCACCAGTCACATTAACCTATCATATCCACAAGTAACCGAAAACCTATCATATCCACCATTCAACTAATCCTATCATATCCACCAGTCACATAAACCTATCATATCCACAAGTAACCGAAAACCTATCATATCCACCATTCAACTAATCCTATCATATCCACCATTCAACTAATCCTATCATATCCACCATTCAACTAACCCGATCATATCCACCATTCAACTAATACTATCATATCCACCATTCAACTAATCCTATCATATCCACCATTCAACTAATCCTATCATATCCACCATTCAACTAATCCTATCATATCCACCATTCAACTAATCCGATCATATCCACCATTCAACTAATCCTACCATATCCACCATTCAACTAATCCTATCATATCCACCATTCAACTAATCCTATCATATCCACCATTCAACTAATCCTATCATATCCACCATTCAACTAATCCTATCATATCCACCATTCAACTAATCCTATCATATCCACCATTCAACTAACCCTATCATATCCACCATTCAACTAATCCTATCATATCCACCATTCAACTAATCCTATCATATCCACCATTCAACTAACCCGATCATATCCACCAGTCACCTAAACCTACAGTGGCTTGCAAAGGTATTCACCCACCTTGGCATTTTTCCTATTTTGTTGCCTTACAAACTGGAATTAAAATAGATTTTGGGGGAGGTTGTGTCATTTGATTTACACAACATGCCTACCACTTTGGAGATGCAAAATAATTTTTATTGTGAAACAAACAAGAAATAAGACAAAAAAATGAAAACTTGAGCGTGCATAACTATTCACCCCCACAAAGTCAATACTTTGTAGAGCCACCTTTTGCAGCAATTACAGCTGCAAGTCTCTTAGGGTATGTCTCTATAATCTAGCCACTGGGATTTTTGGCAATTTTTCAATGACAAACTGATCCAGCTCCTTCAAGTTGGATGGGTTCCGCTGGTGTACAGCAATCTTTAAGTCATACCACAGATTCTCAATTGGATTGAGGTCTGGGCTTTGACTACGCCATTCCAAGATATTTAAATCTTTCCCCTTAAACCACTCGAGTGTTCCTTTAGCAGTATGCTTAGGGTCATTGTCCTGCTGGAAGGTGAACCTCTGTCCCAGTCTCAAATCTCTGGAACACTGAAACAAGTTTCCCTCAAGAATTTCCCTGTATTTAGCAGCATCCATCATTCCTTCAATTCTGACCAGTTTCCCAGTTCCTGCCGATGAAAAACATCCCCACAGCATGATGCTGCCACCACCATGCTTCACTGTGGGGATGTGGTTCTCGGGGTGATGAGAGGTGTTGGGTTTGCGCCAGACATTTTCCTTGATGGCCAAAAAGCTCAATTTTAGTCTCATCTGACCAGAGTACCTTCTGCAGTATGTTTGGGGAGTCTCCCACATGAATTTTGGCAAACACCAAACAACTTTGCTTATTTTTTTCTTTAAGCAATGGCTTTTTTCTGGCCACTCTTCCGTAAAGCCCAGCTCTGTGGAGTGTATGGCTTAAAGTGGTCCTATGGAGATACTCCAATCTCTGCTGTGGAGCTTTGCAGCTCCTTCAGGGTTATCTTTGGTCTCTTTGTTGCCTCTCTGATTAATGCCCTCCTTGCCTGGTCCATGAGTTTTGGTGGGTGGCCCTCTCTTGGCAGGTTTGTTGTGGTGCCATATTCTTTCCATTTTTTAAATAATGGATTTAATGGTGCTCTGTGGGATGTTCAAGGTTTCTGATATGTTTTTATAACCCAACCCTGATCTGTACTTCTCCACAACTTTGTCCCTGACCTGTTTGGAGAGCTCCTTGATATTCATGGTGCCACTGGCTTGGTGATGCCCCTTGCTAGTGGTGTTGCAGACTCTGGGGCCTTTCAGAACAGGTGTATGAGATCATGTTACAGATCATGAGATACTTGCACACAGGTGGGCTTTAGTTAACTAATTATGTAGGTAATTGGTTGCACCAGATCTTATTTAGGGGCTTCATAACAAAGGGGGTGATGTGAGAACATAGCGAGATAGAGGCTCTCATTTGTGAGACAGGAAAGTGCATCAGAAGTGGTGCTGCACAACCAGTGTATACAGGTACTGTGTGTGTGTGTGTGTGTGTGTGTGTGTGTGTGTGTGTGTGTGTGTGTGTGTGTGTGTGTGTGTGTGTGTGTGTGTGTGTGTGTGTGTGTGTGTGTGTGTGTGTGTGTGTGTGTGTGTGTGTGTGTGTATGAGCCTCTTAACCCCTGCACACACGTCCTGGCTAGTGTCCACCCTCACCACCCGTCTGGCCACAATGGCCATCCCAAGCCCAGTGTGTAAACATGACTTGTTTGAGTGAATATTCAGGGCAAGCAGGATTAATGAGCACTGATGAAGTTCCACCTGTATACCAGTCGGCCACTGCCTCCCCTATTTGCCAGAGTGGCTCTCTCGGCCTTGTCTGGAGGCAGAGTGTGTGTGTGTGTGTGTGTGTGTGTGTGTGTGTGTGTGTGTGTGTGTGTGTGTGTGTGTGTGTGTGTGTGTGTGTGTGTGTGTGTGTGTGTGTGTGTGTACGTGTGTGTGTGTATGCGTGCAGACTGTTACCCCCTTAGTGTGTTTGTGTGACTGATTCCTTATCCAGTGTCAGATTAAAGCATGTCAATAACACGACCCACTCAATCCATCTCAGAGTGCATCCGCTCGCCGAGCCTCCCAGTCTGTAATGAGCTGCCGCAAATCTTCATCCAACAAAAATGTCTGCGAAGATGCCTTGTCATTCTGATGAAGACGGGGACCGGAGAGTGAGAGTGCGAGTGAGAGTGAGAGTGAGAGTGAGAGTGAGAGTGAGAGAGAGAGGGAGAAAGAGGGAGAGAGAGAGAGAGATCTTTATTATGGAATATGAAACGACAACCCAACACGGCAGCCGTCTGCCTGCTAGATATTTGGTGAAAACATAGCCCCCTGAGGTACATCAGATATGTTGGGGGAAAGCATAGCCCCCTGAGGTACATCAGATATGTTGGGGGAAAGCATAGCCCCTTGAGGTACATCAGATATGTTGGGGGAAAGCATAGCCCCCTGAGGTACATCAGATATGTTGGGGGAAAACATAGCCCCTTGAGGTACATCAGATATATTGGGGGAAAACATAGCCACCTGAGGTACATCAGATATATTGGGGGAAAACATAGCCCCTTGAGGTACATCAGATATATTGGGGGAAAACATAGCCACCTGAGGTACATCAGATATATTGGGGGAAAACATAGCCACATGAGGTACATCAGATATGTTGGGGGAAAACATAGCCCCTTGAGGTACATCAGATATATTGGGGGAAAACATAGCCACCTGAGGTACATCAGATATATTGGGGGAAAACATAGCCCCTTGAGGTACATCAGATATGTTGGGGGAAAACATAGCCCCTTGAGGTACATCAGATATATTGGGGGAAAACATAGCCCCTTGAGGTACATCAGATATGTTGGGGGAAAACATAGCCCCTTGAGGTACATCTGATATTTTTTGGGAAAACATAGCCCCTTGAGGTACATCTGATATTTTTTGGGAAAACATAGCCCCTTGAGGTACCATATCAGGTTGTGTCATGTGGTCACAACAAAGTGCACTGTCCTGGATTGATAGCTCTCTGTACACCCGCTAGGACGCGGAGACGTCAAATGTTATGTCATAGGAAAATGTTTATTCAATAATTTAATTATGTACAACAATTCAAGGTTTGGGTCATTCGCCATCCTGCGGCACACAGCTGTACTGTGAATCATATTTATATACTGTACTCAGTGATACTGTATCCTACAATATATCCTACTATACTGTATATTTGTATTTGAGTGTAAAGGAGCACAGCCTACTCATTAAAGTTCAGCCTACTACCAGTGCCACTCTTAAGTATGTAGGATTATTAGCTAAGAATGTGGGCGAGATGCTGCAGTGTTGCTCCTATTTGAGATTTGGATTTAGTGAAAGGGAAGGAACATTCACTAAAAGCGGTGAGAATTATGAGTACATTAAATTAGTCTCCCCTCTCCCCTGTTACATTGGTGAACAGATAGAGGCCACAATTGAGAAGAAGTCCTTCGAAATCCTCGCTAGGTTAATTCACTTGGAAAGCTAAAATGGCTGGTAGCAACACCAGTTTTATACCTATCGCCGGAAGAACAGGAAATTTGGTAAATCTGCGTGGATTACACATTCCGATTAAACGTTCCAACTTCCACCATTCATCTAATTCCAGGTATTTCTGGAATTCCAGGGCCTGTTCAGGGAATTCCGATGTACCTGTCCACCTGTCTCAGATGACAGGTTTTGGGATGAGAGTGTGATTTTATTTGGATTTTTCCTTATTTTTTCTGTCCTGACTTCCAAATGAAGGGAAATCCCCTGGGACTCCATCAGGGGAAGTTCCCTCTATTTGAGTTTGATTAGGTTCCACAGGCTTAAGAGAAAAGTAAGCTGATTCCTCCCTTTGAAAAAGCTAGTACGCGATAGCCAAGTTTTTCCTCCCCTTTTTAGTATGTAAAACCCCAAATCTTAATCTCGACGCATTCCTTCAGGATTTCGCTCAAGACAGACGGGCATAATAGATAGCTTTAAAAAAGGCACACGCTGACACACAAACATACACACACACACACCCAACCGCACACACAAACACGCACACACACTTATTGTCTTAACACACTTGACACACACAAGTCTCAAATGTAACCACGGTTCCCCATCCTCCCTTCTCTCTATGTCAATGGCGTGACTCTACTGAACGTGATCTTACACTGGTAACCTGCTACTCAGTGGATACATTGTCTTCGTCTCATTTGCATTTTACCACAAAGGCAGATACACGGACAAAGCACAACACAGGTGCTATTCCACTCTCTGACTCTCTCTGACTGGGTGCGGTGGGCTAGAACAATGCTTCTCTCTAGTAAGACAACAACAAGATCAGGCTAAAACAAACCCTCTCAGCCCCGTCCTCTGGAATGCAGCAACAGACTTCTGGACGGGGATCTATTATTAAAAATCTTTTCATCACGCTGAAAGGGAGGGAAAGTAGCTTTGACGTTTGACGACCTCGTGAATTATTCATACTTTTGCTATTAATGTATGTATAATTAATCACATCTCCACTCACTTGCACACAAATGGAGCCAAAGGAGACCAAGCTCATACAGGTCTGACTGGGATGTTATAGCCTGGGCTGGCTATTGAGGCTTTTACACTATTACAGGATCAAAACACAAAGGCAAGCCTTCTTTCTCTCTCTCTCTCTCTCTCTCTCTCTCTCTCTCTCTCTCTCTCTCTCTCTCTCTCTCTCTCTCTCTCTCTCTCTCTCTCTCTCTCTCTCTCTCTCTCTCTCTCTCTCTCTCTCTCTCTCTCTCTCTCTCTCTCTCTCTCTCTCTCTCTCTCTCTCTCTCTCTCTCTCTCTCTCTCTCTCTCTCTCTCTCTCTCTCTCTCTCTCTCTCTCTCTCTCTGTAACCACAGATGCCAAGGCAGGAAAATAAAATAAAAAATATCCACACACCTTCATCTTTTCTTTTCCTCAATTTATTAGAATGAACAGTTGGCGATTGTTTTCAAACAAAATGGGCAAATATTTGTTCCGTTTCACACAGGAAGGCAGAGAGAAAGATCTGAAATAGAGAAAGACTTGAAGCAGGAAGTAGGGGTATTGTGTTGACATATCTGTTTCATTGTGTTTCCTCCCTTGGTAGACCGGTTGTATAGTTGGGTCAAAACAATGCCGACAACACCACAACACATGTGGTCACGGTCAGTCCTGTGTTTGATTCACTCTTAGTCTGCCAATGCTTTTCTGTGCTTGTGCCCCAAATGGCTCCCTATTTCCCTACATAGTGAATTACTTATGACTAGAGCCCTATGGGCCATGGTCAAAAGTAGTGCACTATATAGGGAATACAGTACCTTTTTGCGACACAGTCTCTCTGTGTGAACATAGTAGCACTACCACAGTGCCTGCTGACACAAAGAACTGGGAAACTGCATTTCTTAGCTCAGCTTTCAGAAAGCCATTACTACATTCCCTGCTCGCTCACTTTCATAATAAGATTGATTCCCAATTGGGGCAATTTGAGTTTGGGGGCTGAATTGACAGGTGATGAAGTGAAATTATGTCGAGGACGTGGCAGGTTATTCGTCAGACGTGCCCTCTTGTCACCATAGATCGGCCGTAATTTGAGTTTGCTGGTTGACATTAAATGGTAACAACTCTAACCCTTGTATTCATCATATGGCAGACTTCAGAAAGAGAATGTGTAGTCTCATCCACTAGTTCCATGGGTGTGGTGCCTCAGGCGCTCTTTCCCCCCTGTTTACTGGTTGAGCCTCCCTGAGGGGGCTGGGCTTCTCTGACGGAAGAGGGAAATCTATAGCCTAGAAAATGGTACAGCATTAATAGGAAATTCTATAAGTGTGTGTGTGTGTGTGTTTGTGTGTGTGTGTGGTAAAGGCGGGATATTAGCAACCCATACAGTCTAGATGAGCGTTTCCACCCTCTCTCGTTGGTAAACGCTGCATAACTCCCACTCCTACCAGGTGCTATGGTGGTCTGGTGTGTTGTCATGGGTAGTGCCACACAGAGCAAATCTGAGCTGGTTAGGGGTTCTACAGTAGCAGGTCTGTTGTGGCGTCAGCAGTAGCAGTGGTGGCGGGGGCGGCAAAACAGGCATGCAAATCAGAGTTTGTCAGAGCAGCGTTTTTTGGAGAGGGGAAGAGAGAGAGAGACTTGCGTGACAGAGAGAGTGTGAGAGGCTTAAGGGTGAGTATTTCTTTTCACGATCAGAATGTGCAAGAGCAGAGTGTAGGATGAGAGGCTGCACAACCATAACCACACACACACACACACACACACACACACACACACACACACACACACACACACACACACACACACACACACACACACACACACACACACACAAACACACACACACACACACACACACACACACACACACACACACACACACACACACACACACACACACACCCCTCTCTCTCACTGATCCCTACTAGCTGTCCCCTTCCTACGGAAGAGGATATAAACAAAATGTCCCTCCCTGGACTCAAGGGACCCTATGAGTAAGCCCTGCTATAAGATGAGTCAACATTGAGACTGCAGACCGAGAGTGTGAAGGACCAAATCAGGCGTGAAAATCAGCCTGATGGAACGCCATCAATCCGTTTTAATTGAGGAAGTTCATGTTTTTTTCTACATTGATGATGTTGTGGACTATTTTCGTATTTATAGATGTAGTGTAGAAGGAATGGTGTTGCCAGAGGCTGTGTGACTCACTTAAGTGATACAGCCTCGGCCGAGTGTGTCTGCACAACAACTTGACAGGATGAGAGGCCTGCATCCATGACAGACATGGAGCGCTCCTCTTTCCAGACCTCACTGACACGTTTTTATTTACCACCACTCACTCAACTCCCCATTGCAACCAAGTCCCAGCAAGGTTTTAGTCATTTCAGTTAAGTGTTTCGCTCTTCTGAAAGGAATTAAATGGCAAACTAATGGCCATTTTATCTACAGCGCCGAAAACAAGGACACGGCACAATAATTAATAATTTGCGGCGAAAGTGTGGTGCTTCAATTAGTCCACAATTTTTTTAGCATCCCTCCCTTGTGTAAATGCTAATTGCATTGGTTGATGTATCGGGACTCGGCAGTGATAAAAAAAATAAAAAAAAACATAAATTGTTGAGGCGGTGGTGTGACAAGATTTCTATCATGTTATCTTTTTTTCTATTTTCCTGACACCTTCTGAACTGGCCTGGTGTTTATGTCTGCTCCCAACCCGTCCTTTCCTACGCACGCACGCACACACGCACGCACGCACGCACGCACGCTCTCTCTCTCTCTCTCTCTCTCTCTCTCTCTCTCTCTCTCACTCTCTCTCTCACTCTCTCTCTCTCTCTCGCTCTCTCTCTCTCTCTCTCTCTCTCTCTCGCTCTCTCTCTCTCTCTCTCTCTCTCTCAGTGCCCCCTTCACCCCCATATACAATGAATACACTTGCATCCGTACTACGGAACCAATTGTCACACTGGGAAGGAAGACAAATCAAATCTCACGGCATCCACTAAGCGGGGAGATTGCTTTTCCTCTCTCTGCTGCGGGAGTAAGAGCGCGACAGAGGAGGATCCCACTAGTGCCCCCTTCACGGGAGGAATCGAGGGAGGAAGAGAGGGGAAATGTGGAGGCCTTAGGGCTGGAGCTAGAGGGCTAGGAGATAGAAAAGACTCCTTGGGGGTAAAGTGTCCCCTATCTCCTTCCTCCCTCATTCCCTCCCTCCATCCCCCCTTTCACTATGACACCACCTATCAGTCACACGGCAACAGAAAAATGGCCCGCTTTTGTTTAACTCGCCAAAACGCTGTAAACCTCCTGTCCTCCTCTTCTCCAGACGAAACAGAACAATAATTACGGGGATAGAGTAACTCCGGTCGTCAAACTGGGGCCACTCAGATCACAACAACACATTATCCAACCTGATTAAGTACCATTTGCGGTGGCCTCGCGGTAGTTAAGCGAGCCTCTCCTCATCCTCCATCGGCCTGAAACTCGAGAAATATTGACATGTCCTCCTCTGGCTTTTGAAAGGCGATCATCTACAGTAGATAGAGGTGGACAGGGGCGGATGGTACATTTCTTTACAGGAAGCCACCCTGCTAATGTATCTGTCCGTATTCACCCTCAGAACGACCCTCTCCAGAGTGCCTCCTTATCAATGCTCTAGGCAAGGTTGTGCACTTTTCTGTTTTGTGTTTGCCTATGTGATAATAGAGGAAACCCACTGAATCAACGTTTTTTCCACGTCATTTCAACAAAATTCCATGTGGTGATATTGAATTAATGTGGGAAACTGATTGCATTTGCAAAAAGTAATCAAAGAAAAGGAATTTCATAATTTTTTCACCTAACTTTTAACCTCAATAAATCTTTTATTGATTTCATGTTGAATTCATATTAGTTGACAACTCAACCAAATGTAAATAAAAAATAGACATTGAACTGACGTCTGTGCCAGTGGGGATGCACTCACTTTATTGCCACCGATTTGTCTGATGAATAAGAGTCCCTTGGGGGAGCACGGGTCCATGTAAGCTGTTCTAGTGTACAGTTGAATGACAGATCAAGTCATTTTGACCTAGACCTAGAATAACTCATTTCTGGGGACCACATTTATTCCAGCAGAATTTCTGGGGACCACATTATTATTTTAATTTGACCCCATCCCAAATCTAATGACAACCTTAAAATCAGGACATTTCTATATTTATGTCAACAAATAACCTTAAATTCATTGCATTTTCATCTTTTATCAAAATGAAAAGAAACCAATAAATATATTTACTAAATAAAATTGTATTTTTTAAATTATCTTTCTCACAAACATGTGTATATTGTCCCATACAAATAATAATAACAATAAAAAAATGTAATACCACTCTTTTAAGGGGTTACGATGACATGAGTTGTGGTGAACACTGAGCAGTGCATTTTGGGAAATGCAGTCTTTATGACGTAGCCCAGTGTGTAGATAACTAAACCACCATAGAGCCTAAGTATCATCCATCCCTCCACCACTCCTCTCAGGACTACCCTCCGCCGCTCCTCTAGGGACAACCCTCCACCACCCCTCTCGGGACTACACTCCACCACCCCTCTCTGGACTACATTCAATGCCGTGCTTGCTATTCCAAACCAATTACAGGGCTCGATCCAGAGTAAGATTCATCAGGAAATGTGTATCTCTTTAATAAAGTTTTCCCCTTGTTACTCCCACCATACACATTAGCTTCTCACTGAATGCCCGCGCTAGATGGAGATCAAGACATTTTAATGAGTGCTCACTGAATGCCCGGGCTAGATGGAGATCAAGACATTTTAATGAGTGCTCACTGAATGCCCGGGCTAGATGGAGATCAAGACATTTTAATGAGTGCTCACTGAATGCCCGGGCTAGAAGGAGATCAAGACATTTTAATGAGTGCTCACTGAATGCCCGGGCTAGATGGAGATCAAGACATTTTAATGAGTGCTCACTGAATGCCCGGGCTAGATGGAGATCAAGACATTTTAATGAGTGCTCACTGAATGCCCGGGCTAGATGGAGATCAAGACATTTTAATGAGTGCTCACTGAATGCCCGGGCTAGATGGAGATCAAGACATTTTAATGAGTGCTCACTGAATGCCCGGGCTAGATGGAGATCAAGACATTTTAATGAGTGCTCACTGAATGCCCGGGCTAGATGGAGATCAAGACATTTTAATGAGTGCTCACTGAATGCCCGGGCTAGATGGAGATCAAGACATTTTAATGAGTGCTCACTGAATGCCCGGGCTAGATGGAGATCAAGACATTTTAATGAGTGCTCACTGAATGCCCGGGCTAGATGGAGATCAAGACATTTTAATGAGTGCTCACTGAATGCCCGGGCTAGATGGAGATCAAGACATTTTAATGAGTGCTCACTGGGACCGAAGTGGAGCGCAGGTGGCACGCTACACCAAAAGAACACATGATACGATATATATTTATATATCTACATACAGTGCATACACGTCCAACCCCGGTAAGACTAGCGAAAATAATTGCAGACACCCAATTACGTTTGATATTAATGGAGTCAAGCCGGACAGGAACAAAGGAGTTTTGTTCTCTATCCACTGCTTGTCGAGCAAACACGCCATGGTGCGCTCTGAATTAAGGGCAGCTAATAAAATGTTAATTAAAATGGCTTTTTACTAATTATCTCCTTGATAACAATGAGTTAACGTTTAATTAGACGGAGGGGAAAAAGCGGCCCGCCGTAGCTAACCGCTAACCTTCAGTGCGTCCAGATGCATCGTCATCTCTCAAATCTCAATCAGGAGGCCGCCTGCCCTGCCGTCTTCGCTAATTACAATATTATCTCGCTGCAGAGGTAATTAGCCAGCGTGGAGGTGAGACGACAAACAATGGCCTCATTTGGCCTGTGATTGAAGGTATTTTGGCCTAGTCTACTAGACAGAGGCGGTGGAAAAACATTTAACCCACAATAACAACTGTGACTTACATTGGTGTACAATTAACCATTGTAGTACACCAGAGCTATTCAACTGGCGGCCTGCGGGCCAGAACCGACACGTTTACTAATTTAGACTGGTGGTTGAATTATGAAAATGAATAAAAGTCTGCAAAAAAATCCCTGCCAAAATCCAAATTTCAGTTCCAAAATGAGGAGCACTATTTTGGTTGTCTATAGTGTGGTTCCTCAAGGTTTCTAGCGCCTATGTGGCATGTTGATCATTTTTTCTTCATATAAATGTGGCTCTAGAATTTGAATGGTTTAAGCTAAATATTATGACCCCATTCCTGAAAGCTACGCCTCTCAGAAACACGTACGTGCCTTCTGTTTCCATCTCTGACACACAAGGACTCGTTAGGAGGGAGTGGGACAGAAAACACCTATTGACCGAGGGAAATTATTTCAAAGCATAACTTTAGACTGGAATTTGTCAGTACATGATTTTACATATCTTTGTGTTATTTATTGAGATGCTTAGTTTTCAGATCATTTTAAAATGACCTAAGCTTTTAATAGTTGTTTAAATAACCATTTTTACATCTGGACCCTATAAGAATATAGTTGAAATAGACCTGTTGTACATTCTTAGAAAAAATGGTTCCAAAAGTGTTCTTCAGCTGTCCCTGTAGGATAACCCTATTTGGTTCCAGGTTGAACCCTTTTTGTTTCCAGGTACAACCCTTTGGGTTCCATGTAGAGCCCTCTGTGGAAAGGGTTTTACCTGGAACCCAACACCCACATAAAGAAACACCCTAAATTGTGGTTTGCGTTTACACTCCAGTCATTACTATGAGCCTGTTCTCCCCAATTAAGATGCCACCAACTTCCTAATTCCTGATATCAGGAAACACTCATTGATACCTGCCACCGGCTGGTTCAGGTGTTATGAGACTGATTGTTTCTCGACACAGATGATCCGGTTACATAGCAGGTTAGGATAAAAAAATTGGCAGGTTACGATATTTAACGTGGCAGGTTAGGTGAATTAGCGTGGCATGTTAGGAGAATGAGGTTAAGATTAGGCAAAAAGTTAGGGTTAGGCTTAGCTACAATGCTACAGTTATCTACAACTGTTGTGCCCTACGTGAAAGAAACATCCACGGACAAATGGTGAGCATCAATGGATGTAATGTGATATCAAGAAATGCCTATATCAGAAAATCCCCCTAATTTGCGGTCTGCAATTAGTGGCCTCTGCCCTGAGATTGTAAGGTTGCGAGTTCAATCCCTGAATGAGTCATACCAAAGACTATAAAAATGGGACCTGATGTGTCTCTGCTTGGCATTCAGCATCAAGGAGATAGATTGGGGGTAAGGCCCTATGATAGACTAGTGTCCTGTCCAGGGGTTTTACTTGTACATCAAGCTGACTCACGCTACAGAAACAGGAGATAGGCTCCTGGCCTATGAGCTGTTCCGACTCGCACAAGACAAGGCTACTTACTTACTTACTTTACACTTCTGTGAACTAAAATAAGGTACTTTGTTAAAGCATGGGAGTTCCTCTAAGAACAATGCTAGCGCTGATACCTTTATGATATTTATGATAATGCTTGCATTGTGTTTGTATTTGAAGCTCAGGTAGAAAATTCCAGGGTTACTAAAGAGTAAAACAAACACAGACACGTGCATTTACCTAGCATTAACAAGCTGTTCCATTGTTTCAAAGACCACAACGGGGTCACAGGGTGCTATTTTGGGGCGCTTGGCCAGTAATCGAAAGGTTGCTAGATCGAATCCCCGAGATGACAAGGTAAACATCTGTCGTTCTGCCCCTGAACAAGGCAGTTAACCCATTGTTCCTAGGCCGTCATTGTAAATAAGAATTTGTTCTTAACTGACTTGCCTAGTTAAATAAAAAAACATTTTGGGTCACAGGGTGCTATTTCCCACAGGTAACGCTACCCCCCCCCCCTCTCTCACCCTCTTCGCTTTTTAATGAAGGGTGGGGGCATGTTTTATGGGGTGTTTTTAAGTCAGTCAGGATGTCTCAATAAAGACCATCAAAAGCCTCTCTCTCTCTTCTGCATTGTGGTTTCTGCCTCAACCTACACAGGTTCAACTGGAGAGGGTGGGGATTAGGTTTCACCGTCTAACAAGGTGAAAGCAAAACTCAAGTGCCATTTTTAATCCAAATCTGTTTGGTCACCCTGCTGCCTCACCGTTGCACACGGCTCCCCGCTCCCCTGAACAGCAGGGCCGAGCCGGCAAGAAGTGTCCCTCATTTGATAATCAGTGAGTTCGCTCCACCACCTGCATTAACCTCGTTCATCTAGGGGTGACTCTTTTTTCAGGATGTTTGAGAAGTAACACTTCCTCACCGGATGGGAGCCATTGACTCGGTCTGTCTATCCCTTTATCTGGGATGTAATGAGTCCAGGAGAGGAATTTCTCCCTCTTCCCACAGGAAAACAACTGCATATTATCAAAGTCTGTTGAAAGGGTCAGATCATGGAGTTTTTTATGGGCCGCCTGGGGATGTCCTTTGAGAGTGTCTTTGATACCCTCTTGACATGTTGTCTGGATGTGAGTGGATGTTGGCCAAGCACAACAGACTACCTGTTCAATGTCCCCTCTCTCCCCTGTCAGTACTCTCCTCTCTAACTCACTACAACAGTCTTCTATAAATGTTGGGGGATTTTATTTTTATGTTGAATGCTGGATTCCTTTTACTGAGTAGATTCTCACCAGACACAAGGGGATGCCTCAACGTCCTCTCTCTCCGCTGTCAGAGCTCCCCTCTCCCTCAACCTCTTTCTATAAATATGTGTGAAGTTAAAAAGTTAAACGCATGATGCCTTGGAACTATGTGGGTCAGAGATCCATCATATGCAGATTCTTCCGTGCTGGATTTTCATCTGCTATTGCTGAAAGTTAAGATTCCCCCTGGTACGCTCTTAATTTCTTCTTTCCACACTTTTATTTATTTAATATTTATAGATTCCAATCTGCTCAAAAGTGGTTGAGGAGAAAGAGAGAGATCTAGAGAGGAGAAAAAAGGGAAACTTCTCTTCCTCCTCTCTCTCGCTCTATCTCTCTGCGTGATGCACTGTCCTCCCTAATGATCCCATTTTGAAGACTGTGGTCTGACGGAGGGAGGGAGAGGATGGAAGGAGGGTGGGAGGGAGGAGAGGCCCTGCTCACTGCAGCACTTTCCTCAGCTCTCTCAGCTCCTAGTCTGCCTTTCTCTCTCCCTGTCTCCCTGGGTGTGCTTTGAAAGAGAATGGTTTCTGCCTTTGAAAGCAGAGGCTCGCTCAGCAGCCCTTTGTGTAAAATAAAATGTATATTGAAAGGCAATTACCGGTGTAACATTATTTGGTTCCCTACGTAATTAAATGCATCTCTTCTGTGTTTTTTCTCTCCTCCCCCTCTTCCCCCTCTTTCTCCTCTTCCCCCTCCTCCCCCAATCTTCTGTTATAGACGGAGAACTATATCGACTCCAGCTACGTAAACAGCCGAGCACACCTTATCAAAAGGTACTTCTCGATTAGACAATTTTATTATTTTCACTATCAATCATTGTGATCCATAATTGTCTGATGGTATTGGCTGCAAATGCATGAGTGCGCATGTTGTTAAAATCAGTGTTTGTTCTGTGTATTCGATACAAATTGACAGAATCAAGGATATAATTTGGAATTCAACTCTAAAATGTTCCCTCCCTGTTCTGGTAGGTCACCTTTATGACTCTCTATCTTCACATCAGGAATAATTCTACCCATTCCCATTAAAAACAAGTATCCATCTTGCACATTAAGCACATTAAGCAAAAAACTCCTGCTAAATCGCGGCTCTTAAAACAACTTACACATCACGATGAATAAGATTAAAGAAATCAAATAACATTTTTGCCGGGAAAGTGATTTCAATATTGCAAGAGGTTCGCAGCGCAGTTGGATCTCAGTGTATAAAAATACATCAGCTCAACGCTGTTACGAAAGTACCAATAATGAAGTTAATTTGTCTGCCATTTTGAGAACGTTGAGCTGAGCACAATTGTTGTCTTTGTGAGGTATTAGTAATAGTGCATTCCTGAGTCCACCTGAAGCAGGATATTAGGGGAGTTAGTGGTTCTGAGGGGGGTAGTGTAGACAACCCTAATAACGGCCTGCAGCGATTCGGGGGGGGGGGGGGGGGGGGGGGTTTGCGGCCAGGACTATAATTCCCCCTTTTTACCTGCAGCTATGGAACATTCCAACTTCCCTTTGTTTGAGCCCATCCCCATTTGAGATTCCCTGTGTTTATGTAAACAAAGCGCCTGAGCGGGGCCTCTGCAGCACACTACAAAGCTATCCCCCCTAGGAGCATGTGGGCCTGTGGTCTGGGACAGATGCCATAACACCGATAACATCAGAGAGATGTAGAGCCATCATTACCACCACTGCACTCCCTCTCTCTCTCCCTTTCCCAGGCAGGCTTCTCACAGGAAAGATAGGAACTGCTGCTGCTACTATTTATTTTCTCTCTTCTCTTCTCTTTTCTTTCCTTCTCTTCTCTTTCCTTCTCTTCTATTTCCTTCTCTTCTCGTTCCTTCCCTCTCTTCTGTTCTCTTCTATTTCCTTCTCTTCTCTTTCCCCCTCTTCTCTTTCCTTCTCCTCTCTTTCCTTCTCTTCTCTTTCCTTCTCTTCTCTTTCCTTCTCTTCTATTTACTTCTGTTCTCTTTCCTTCTCTTCTCTTCTCTTTCCTTCTCTTCTCTTTCCTTCTGTTCTCTTTCCTTCTCTTCTCTTTCCTTCTCTTCTCTTTCCTTCTCTTCACTTTCTTCTCTCACTCTGCTACATATTGATGTACATGTATACATTCACCCCCTCCCTCAATACCAGTCTTGTTTGCATAGCACAATTTGTATCAATGGGGTGGCAATCAAATGAATGGAATTCATGCATGTACTATACAGCTGCTGATGGCCTTTCTCCCCTGCCTCTATTGGCTGTAAGCCCCAAACAAGACAGATGCAATCTGTGCACATACTGTATGTGCGCATAGCATTTTCTATACCCCTTTGATTGAACAGTAGAGAGTGATTGATTGCATCCCATTTTAAAGGCCCACTCCTTTTTTTGAAAAACAACACAACGGCAGCTATGACACTTGGTTTGCTATAAAGCTGAGGGATGGGCCTTCTCTTTCATTCTCTTTCCTTCTCTTTTCTTCTCTTCTCTCATTTACAAGTGATATTCTTAATGAATCAATGGGTACATAATATTCTCATCAATTTAAATGATAAAAACGTCCGTTAATATCCAGAGTGGGTCTTTAAAGTCACAACGGTTCACACTAGCGATGCCCTTGAAGTCAGTGCATCGGCACCCACGCTGTCCCTTTTAGAAACAGCCTGCAGGCTCTCTGCTCCGCTATCAGCCGAGTAAAAAAAATGGCCTCTTAATCCCAAAAAACCCCAACAGAGTTTATCTGTGCCTCCACCACCAGCATCACAATCACCACACTCCGATTACTGCAGGAGTAGCAAGGTTCTGTTCCCTACACTAATACAATGTGGAAGGCTGTGAAGTTGTGTCCTTTATACAGCTGAGGCCAGAGTTAAGAGGAGTCCTCCTGAAGATGCCTATCATCTCTCTCCTTGTGTCAACGTTTCCAGTGCCTCGAGAGCTGTGTGAGAGTGAAGGATGCAGAGAGACGCGTTCATTTAGCAGTCAAGGAGGAAAGAGTGAAAAAGGGAAAAGATTGAGAAAAATGTAATAAAGCAAAGAAAGAAAGAGCAAAAAAATTGATCTACAAAGAGAGAGAGAGATGGAGGGGGAGAGGTGCTGAAGGAGAAAGGAGAGAGCTTCTGATTGAAGTTGATGTGACAGGAAATCAACATTCTCTCCTCCTCTCCCTCCCTCCTTCCCTCTGTAGCACATCGACATTCAAGGACCTGGAGGGCAATAGTCTGAAGGACAGCGGGCACGAGGAGAGCGACCAGACGGACAGTGAGCACGACGTCCAGAGAGGCCACTACATAGACACGGCTGTCAACGATGTGCTCAATATGACCGTGCCCCCCAACGTCTGCCAGCTGCCTGACCAAGGTAGGAGAAAAGGTGTGTGGAAAGCTGTGTATGTTACTCATCATTCATCCGTTAGTGTTAGAATAAGAATTCCTATCAGTTACTTGGTAACTGTGTGTTACGGTTTACACTGCCACCCAGAGCACCTTTAAGCGGTACATTATGCCCACTCCTACTTAAGCCTGAGAGACCTGTGTGCGTGTGTGTGTGTGTGTGTGTGTGTGTGTGTGTGTGTGTGTGTGTGTGTGTGTGTGTGTGTGTGTGTGTGTGTGTGTGTGTGTGTGTGTGTGTGTGTGTGTGTGTGTGTGTGTGTGTGTGTGTCCATAGAATAAGAATTCAACTGGCAGTGATCATGTTCAAAGTTGTCTGACAACCACCAGAACACTTCAACCACAACGCCATTCTCCCAGAAGCCTTTTACTGGCTTTGACTGTCATCTGTGGTTGTTTATCTACCTTAGTTGAATGCACTGACTGTAAGTCCCTCTGGATAAGAGTGTCTATTAAATGACCAAAGTGTAAAATTGAAATGTAGAATTAATTATATTTCTAAGTGTGTATCTGTGTGTTTACACCAAGCAGAGCGTTATGCCCACTTTCAGACAAGGGCCCCAGATCTGTGTGAATACCTCAGTACTTTCCTTTGAAGTCCCGGTGCTAATGTAGAGGGATCCCTCCCAGCCAGGGCAGCCTTTGATACAAGGCTCCGGTAACATTATTGCCTGATAGTAGGCCTAGTAGCCATGTCTGTCTGGCAGTATTCATCGGCAGCAGACTTCTGAGGCGCTTGAATGGCGGATAGCAAGAGCAATTAGGCTGACAAAGGTGGAAGGTGTGTGTGTGTGGGGGGCTCTACATATCGTTGTAACCTCTCTCATACATTATTCAGCAGGATCATTTAGCGGAGGAATTAATGTTGATGTTTCTTTGCCGACTTCCACAGTTAAACGACACATCCGAATCCCTGGCAGGGGAAGTGGAAGGGGTCATGTTCGTTCTTCACTACTGCTAGTCAGTTAGTGGTTCCTGGTTCCATGGTTCTAGAGTGGTGATGGGGAGCTTATGTGAAGAAGTGTCATAGAGAAAGGGGGGGGGGGGGGAGAGGGAATGAGTGTGAGAAGGAGGGAGATGGAGGGGTAGAGGGAGAGCGAGAAAGGGACTGAGCGTGAGAGGGAGGGAGATGGAGGGGTAGAGGGAGAGCGAGAAAGGGACAGAGCGTGAGAAGGAGGGAGATGGAGAGGTAGAGGGAGAGCGAGAAAGGGACTGAGCATGAGAGGGAGGGAGATGGAGGGGTAGAGGGAGAGCGAGAAAGGGACTGAGCATGAGAGGGAGGGAGGTGGAGGGGTTGAGGGAGAATGAGAAAGGGACTGAGCGTGAGAGAGAGGGAGGGAGATGGAGGGGTAGAGGGAGAGCGAGAAAGGGACAGAGCGTGAGAGGGAGGGAGATGGAGGGGTAGAGGGAGAGCGAGAAAGGGACTGAGCGTGAGAGGGAGGGAGATGGAGGGGTAGAGGGAGAGCGAGAAAGGGACTGAGCGTGAGAGAGAGGGACATGGAGATGGAGGGGTTGAGGGAGAGCGAGAAAGGGACTGAGCGTGAGAGAGAGGGACATGGAGATGGAGGGGTTGAGGGAGAGCAAGAAAGGGACTGAGTGTGAGAGGGAGGGACATGGAGGGGGAAAAAAGAGAGAGAAATGGTTTGATGAAGAATGCAAAAACCTAAGAAAGAAATTGATAAACCTATCAAACCAAAAACATAGAGACACAGAAAGCCTGAGCCTACGTCTTCACTATGGTGAATTCCTAAAACTATACAGAAATACACTACGGAAAAAGAAGGAACAGCACGTCAGAAATCACCTCAATGTAATTGAAGAATCCATAGAATCTAACCACTTCTTGGGAAATTGGAAAACTCTAAACAAACAACAACAGGAAGAGTTACCTTTCCAAAACGAAGATGTATGGATTAACTACTTCTCCAATCTTTTTGGCTCTATAACATAGAACAGCAAAAACATATACATGATCAAATACAAATCTTAGAATCAACTATTAAAGACTACCTAAAAGGAAGAGATTCCCAAAACTTCCATAACAAAGTCATCACCTACAGATACATTAACCTGGAGAAGTGCCCCCTAAGCAAGTTGGTCCTTGCGCTCTGTCCACAAAAACAAACAGACCTCACAGAGTCCCAGGACAGCAACACAATTAGACACAACCAAATCATGAGAAAACAAAAAGATAATTACTTGACACATTGGAAAGAATTTACCCAAAAAAACAGAGCAAACTAGAATGCTATTTGGCCCTAAACAGAGAGTACACAGTGGCAGAATACCTGACCACTGTGACTGGCTCAAACGTAAG
Source organism: Salvelinus namaycush (assembly GCF_016432855.1). NCBI lineage: Eukaryota > Metazoa > Chordata > Actinopteri > Salmoniformes > Salmonidae > Salvelinus > Salvelinus namaycush. The sequence goes on along the minus strand of NC_052311.1, from coordinate 16,617,772 downwards.
AAAAGCTTTGACTATGTACAGGCTCAGTGAATACTGCCATGCTATTGAGAAAGTCTGCCATAGGCACACCTGGCTCTCAAGAGAAGACAGGCTATGTGCACACTGCCCACAAAATGAGGTGTAATCTGAGCTGCACTTCCTAACCTCCTGCCAAATCTATGACCATATTAGAGACACGTTTCTCTCAGGTTACACAGACCCACAAAGAATTCGAAAACAAATCCAATTTTGATAAACTCCCATATCTATTGGGTGAAATACCACAGTGTGCAATCACAGCAGCAATATGTGTAACCTGTTGCCACAAGAAAAGGACAACCAGTGAAGAACAAACACCATTGTAAATACAACCTATATTTGCACTTCATTACACCACTGTATATAGACATAACGACATTTGAAATGTCTTTACTCTTTTGAAACTTTTGTGAGTGTAATGTTTACTGTAAATTTTGTATTGTTTATTTCACTTTTGTTTATTATCTATTTCACTTGCTTCGGCAATGTAAACATATGTTCCCCATGCCAATAAAGCCCTTAAATTGAAATTGAATTGAAAGAGAGGGTGTGTGTGTGTGAGAGAAAGGTAGTGAGAACTGGCACGGACCTGTGAAGAAATGTAATTATATTTAATTTAATTGAGAGTGAATGAAAGATAGGCCTATAGACCGCGATAGAGAGAGAGAGAGAACACAAAAGGATGGAGAATGAGAGAGCGAGAGCAGTAGGTGGATAGAAACTGGCACAGACCTCTGCGCTAGTACTGTATGCACCTGGGGGTGTTTACCCAGCTCAGAGGAAACACAGGTGCTCAGACTTGAGGGAGCACAGAGCAGGGGCGCCAGTGTGTGAACTGAAATTTTAAACTGGGTGGTTCGAGCCCTGAATGCTGATTGGCTGACTGCCATGGTATATCAGACTGTAGACCACAGGTATGACAAAATATTTATTTTACTGCTCTAATTACGTTGGTAACCAGTTTATAATAGCAATATGGCACCTCTGGGGTTTGTGGTATATGACCAATATACTACGGCTAAGGGCTGTATCCAGGCACCCCACGTTGCGTCGCACTTAAGAACAGCCCTTAGCTGTGGTACATTGGCCATATACCACACCCCCTCGTGCCTTATTGCTTAAATGAACAGCAGCTGGCTTGCCTCCTACTCTAGTTAACAATTATTTTATTTTCTGAGGAGACAGGAAGCTAGATGTGCCATGCTTTGTCCAGTCTCTATGACGAGGCCTTTCATCTTAGCAACTTGAAACAATCAAACAACTCCATTGGTCAATAGGGAAAACGATATCCGCATACTACACAGGATGCTTCACTTCAGTCTATCTTTGAATTTGTAGAGTTAACCTAAATACTTGGTCATTGGCTTCTGCTATGGAGGAAAACATTAATATAGGACATGTATGGTGAAATTAAATTCTAGCCGAAGTGTGATGGTGTCCAAATGTAGGCACTTAGCAACCGCCCCGTCTTCCTGATTTTCCCTCCATTTTCTCAAACCACCGCTATCTCTGGCTACACTTGCACATTTTCAGTCTTCCTTTTTCATGCTCGCTCCTCACTTCTCTCAGCCTCGCTCCAGAAAGAGAGCCCAATAAGTGAATGAAAAAATGTGTAAGGAAGTTATTTATGAGGGAGTCAGCTTTTTTTTCCTGCTTCCTTTTCCCCACAGAGAACCTTCTCAATAGTGGGGAATGAGCTGCAGAGCCAATTAGGAAGTAGTTAGCTCAGGATCACGTGGCCTCACGCACAGCTGTTCTACTGGGATAATTTGCCAGCCTTTCACCCCAAAACATTCTGGGTAGGGGAGATAGGTTGCATGAATTTGTGATAGGAGGGCAATAGAGAAGTTTAGTCTCTTCCACTTGTGTTTTCATCTGTAGGGGATGCCGATGTTTAAGGCATGTGGATTGAAGTGGATCTGGCTTAGTGGCTCGTGTTGAAGTCCAGCATGGTACTGGTTGGTTGGGCGGGGCTCATCAGTGCCAGTGCAGGGAGTGTGTGAGTCTGTATGAGTGTGTGCATGCGTGCTTGCGTGTGAATGAGTTGGCATGCCTGCACGTGTTGAAGTGTGTGTGTGTGTGTGTGTGTGTGCGTGCGTGCGTGCGTGCGTGCGTGCGTGCGTGCGTGCGTGCGTGCGTGCGTGCGTGCGTGCGTGCGTGCGTGCGTGCGTGCGTGCGTGTGTGTGTGTGTGTACTGTATCTGCATGTTACCTGCATGAGGAGGCTAGCTGCAGTTGGACTGCTACCTCTGCAGTGTCAACCAGTAATGAACAATGATTAGTGAGTTCGACACCTATTCGTTAGCTGGACGTCATTATTTCACAAGCCTCTCCGCAAAAATGCCAGCGCCTCGAAAAGATACATACTGACAGGTCTAGGGAACTCATTATTGAATACTGACAGGTATTGGGAACTCATTATTGGAGACAATTAAAAAATATGTACATGAAGAATATTATGTGGAGAAAGAGAGACAGAGTAAAAGGGATAGAGAGAGAGAAATAGAGAGAGAGAGAGGGATAGAGGCAGAGAAAGAAAGAGTGAGAGAGCTTTTGTCACATCCAGCTCTTTTTTCATTAACACTCGTGGTGATTGTATCTGTTTCAGTGAGATGGATGCACACTCCTGGAATGTAGAATGTAAGTAAACTGGTAAACAGAATGACGGAGGCTATTTCACACTGCCTGGCAGGCGGACACTACTTGCTTTGACCATAGATAGAATAGATTTAGGACAAAATATCTGTTTGGAATTGGATCCTCGTCTCTATTGTTATTGGGCTCTTCTTCTTCTTCTCTAGATCTAGTTATAATATGGTCTTGCTACAGGCCATTTTCTCCCTCAGTTGAAAAAGAAGCCTTGAGAAGCACTGAACAAAATGGCTTAATTCTTCCTCTAAGCTTGCATCCCAAATGGCACTCTAACCCCTATATAGTGGGCCTATGGGCCCTGGACAAAAGTAGTGCAGTATGTAGGAAATAGGGTGCCATTTGGGATGCATCAATGTCTGTCTTCTCATTGTCTTTAAAGGGAGACTGTGGCAGTAAAGCTGCATAAGGGCTCGTCAGTAATGAGGGCCTGTTCATAATTATTAAATGAATTGACCGAAAGACCCTTACACATGCACTAACGTAACGACATAGCCAAATGGAATTGTACTACCATTACCATCTCAGCGGTCTAATTACACAGTTAAAGTGTATGACGGGGCCGGGGCTAAGCTCGACAGAATCAACACAGCCACATTATCTTCCTCTACCCCTCAGACAAGGTCCTATCATAATAAAGCGCTCTCTCTCTCTCCAAACATATGTTAACATTGCCAAAGCAATGGTAAAAAGTAGTGCACTATATAGGGAATAAGATGTGAGAGCCACAATGGTTCCGAGTGAAGTGAAACCACGGTACGCTCAGACACATCCATCTCAATTGACAGAAAGTAAACAAACACTGACCATGCAGTAGCCCGAAGGGAAATGTGTGTGAGCAAAACAAATAGTCAGGTTTGTAAAACACCACGTCATTTAGATGTGTTTGGATGGAAATACCTCAGATCTGCAGTTTGCCTCTCTTTCTCATACTACAGCAAAACACACTGCAATTGCCCCAAAGGACCCAAACACAGGCTCTGCATACAAAAGCCTTGCCTTTTGTGTTTTTATTGTGATGTTTTCTTGTGTTCGGAAGAAAAACGCACACAGGAAGTAATGAAAAGGGATAAGTGCAGTAAATCCCCTCCTGTGCGTTCCCTAGGCTTACAGTGCAAATGTTTACCATTCTCACAGGTGCCATGGAAAGGTGGCGTTTGCACAGTGGGACGTACCGTTACCTCTGTACAAAGAGGGACGCACACACACACACACACACACACACACACACAACCCCCTACCCCTTGTCTTATAAGTCCCAGTGTGGGAATCCCCCAATATAGAGATCTCTCTGTGAGGCTCTGGGTTTCTCTCACACCATACACAGGCTTCCTCTGTTACAGGCTTCCTCTGTTACAGGCTTCCTCTGTTACAGGCTTCCTCTGTTACAGGCTTCCTCTGTTACAGGCTTCCTCTGTTACAGGCTTCCTTTCTGCACTCTATTACCGGCTTGTTTGTCCATTTCCTGCATTTCTATTTATCCTCCTGGGCTTGATTTGTGATACTGCATAATGTGTTGTGTCTCTGGCATCCAGCAGTAGCTGTACTACAGTATGAGTCAGTAGAGAGGGCTTTGACAGTGAAAGTCAAATGTAACACATGCTAACTTTTTCTCTGGAGGACCATTAGTGTCTCACAGGAGAACAGGCAAACAGCCCCCCCCCCCCCCCCCCCCCATCCTTTGATTATCGAAGCGCTTACTTAATCCCTTGCAGACACGGATGAGCCACGGGTTTTTTTAAGGACTGGAGATTCTCTGATTCTCTAGTTAAGCATGGTTATCAATGCGTGGAAACTCGACTTTTACATGCTCTGTCTTTTTTTGTTGCCTTTCATGTATTTTTCCTGTTGACAATTTTGAGGGTTTTAGTTAGCCAGGGGTCTTTGGTTTTGGGATTATGACTGTAGGGAGCAAAGTATGGGTCAGAAAAGCTATTTTTCCTGGCTTTAGCACCAGAGGGGCACAAGTCGGCTAAATTAGCGGCCACAGGACACTAGTCTCTCTCTTTCTTCACATATTCCATATCGTTCACCCCTGAAGGGCTTTCCCATTCATCATTCCCATCCATGCCCCATGGGTGTGTTCTCTAAACAGAAGCCCAGGAACGAAGCCCCTCCATGGGGCACAGATTCCTCTCTACTTTGCCCCACTCATCCTTCCCCCTTCTCCTTGTCTCTCCATCTCTCTCGCTCTTTCACCTCAGACAGGGTCATATCATCCTATTAGCAAGCTAGCTAAATAAGTTGACACTAATCGACTTGAGGGACTGAGGCGCAAGTGGGACAAAGTGGGGTTTGCATTAAAAAAAAAATACACAATGCAGAGAAGATACTTTACTGAACTATGTCTGTGTCTGTACTCCTCTGATCTGCTAATGAAAATGCTGATAGGTGTCAGAATCAGGACATCAACAGGAGCAGGGTTTGTGCTGACAACCTGAGAGAGAGAGGGAGAGAGGGAGAGAGGGAGAGAGGGAGAGAGGGAGGGAGGGAGAGGAGTTTAAAGTCTAGTAAGCAGTCTTGAAGAGGGAAAAAAAAAGGGAGTAGAGAAAATGATCTCTGAGAGGTAGGAATGTTTTTTCCTCCCTCTCTCTCCATCTCTCTCCATCTCTCTCTCTCTCTCTCTCTCTCTCTCTCTCTCTCTCTCTCTCTCTCTCTCTCTCTCTCTCTCTCTCTCTCTCCTCCATCACACTCTCTCTCTCTCTCCTCCATCACACACTCTCTCTCTCTCTCCTCCATCATTCTTTTACTCTCTCCTCCATCACTCTCTCTCTCATCACACTCTCTCTCTCTCTCTCTCCTCCATCACTCTCTCTCTCCTCCATCACTCTCTCTCTCTCCTCCATCACTATCTCTCTCTCTCTCTCTCCTCCATCACTCTCTTTCTCTCTCTCTCTCTCCTCCATCACTCTCTCTCTCTCAAATTCCAATTTAAATTCAAATTCAAGCTGCTTTATTGGCATGAAAAACATTGTGTCAATATTGACAAAGCAACAATGTATACAATATACATTGTAATAAAATTATAAACAATAACAAATAATAATATAAAATGGCAGTAAATAATAATACAAAATTAAATACAAAAATAATAACAATAAAATGGTAACAGTCAATAGTCGAATGTAATGTAATAAATATAAAAATATAAATGGAAAATTAAACTATAACTAACTTATAACTACATAACTTATAACTACATAATCTTCACCATTACATCAGTACTACAACTACTATCATCATTACCACAACTACCACCACCACCATCACTAAACTGCTATCATTACCATTACCACCCATACCACTACTATTTGGAATGATAAACAACAATAATAATAGTAATAACAATAACAGTAATAATAAGTAAGTTACTGCTTACTATGCAGATGTTATTATTCAGTGTCCCTCAGGCTATGGCAGGCAAATACATATTTGGCTGCAAGAGGAGCCATTGCTCCTTCGCCCATGAGTATTTTTAGTTTTTCCTCTGGGTTTAATAAGTTAAAATTTGGAATAAATGTAGTCATTTCTGTGAATAATGAATCTCTTGGTGAGGAATATTTATCACAGTAAAGGAGAAAGTGCATCTCTGTTTCTACCTCCCCTGTCAGGCAGTGACCACATACACGCTCCTCTTTGGGTAGCCATGTCTTTTTATATCTGCCGGTTTCTATTGCCAATCGGTGGTCACTCAGCATGTACTTGGGAAGGATCTGTCTCTGCTTCGTATCTCTGACAGAGTAGAGATAATCAGCCAATTCATATTCTCTGTTTAGGGTCAGATAGCAATTTAGTCGGCTTTGGGATTTTGTTTCGTTTTTCCAATGTTGTATATATGAGTCCTTTGATTGGTTCATGATTTTGTTTATTGGAATTCTTTCTTTTGAAGCAGTGCTGGTGTCAGCTTGGTTGGTTAGGTCCAACACCAGCTGACTGAGAGGGCTCGTTTCTGGGCTCAGCTCTTGGGTTTGAAGTGCTTTAAATTGCAGACTCGAATTTGGACTTGAATTTAGATGTAGCCAAAATTATAATGATCTTTTTTGTATTTTCATTATTACTGGAAAGCGGCCCAATTCTGCCCTACATGCATTAGTTGGTGTATTTCTCTGGACTTGTAGGATTTTCCGACAGAATTCTGCATGTAGGGCTTCAATTGGATGTTTGTCCCACATTTTAAAGTCCAGTTTATTGAGTGGCCCCCAAACCTCACTTCCGTAAAGAGCTATTGGTAGGATTACACTGTCAAATATTTTCGTCCAAATTCTAATTGGGATGTTGATTTTGAATAATTTCATTTTTATTGCATACAATGCTCTGCGGACTTTTTCTTTGAGTGCATTCACTGCCATATTAAAGTTTCCCGATGCAGATATGATCAGACCAAGGTAGGTGTAATTTTTTGTGTGTTCAATTATGGTGTTGTTCAGGGTGTTTTGTGTTTGTGTTTGTGTTTCTGACATCTGTTTATTTTTTGGAAAATCATGATTTTAGTTTTTGGGAAATTTACTGCCAGGGCCCAATTATGGCAATATTGCTCTAGAATATTAATGTTCTGTTGAAGACCTTCTTTGGTTGGTGATAGAAGTACCAAGTCATCAGCATATAGCAGGTATTTCACCTCTCTCTCTCTCTCTCTCTCTCCTCCATCTCTCTCTCTCTCCTCCATCACTCTCTCTCTCTATCCTCCATCACCCTCTCTCTCTCTCCTCCATCACTCTCTCTCTCTCTCTCTCTCTCTCCTCCATCACTCTCTCTCTCTCCTCCATCACTCTCTCTCTCTATCCTCCATCACCCTCTCTCTCTCTCCTCCATCACTCTCTCTCTCTCTCTCTCTCTCTCTCTCTCTCTCTCTCTCTCTCTCTCTCTCTCTCTCTCTCTCTCTCTCTCTCTCTCTCTCCTCCATCTCTCTCTCCTCCATCACTCTCTCTCTCCTCCATCACTCTTTCTCTCTCTCCTCCATCACTCTCTCTCTCTCCTCTCTCTCTCTCTCCTCCATCACTCTCTCTCTCTCTCTCCTCCATCACTCTCTCTCTCTCTCCTCCATCACTCTCACTCTCTCTCTCTCTCTCTCTCCTCATTCACTCTCTCCTCCATCACTCTCTCTCTCTCTCTCCTCATCACTCTCGCTCTCTCTCTCTCTCTCTCTCTCTCTCTCCTCCATCTCTCTCTCTCTCTCCTCCATCACTCTCTCTTTCTCTCTCTCTCCTCCATTACTCTCACTTTCTCTCTCCTCCATCACTCTCTCTCTCCTCCATCACTCTCTCTCTCTCTCTCTCTCTCTCTCTCTCTCTCTCTCTCTCTCTCTCTCTCTCTCTCTCTCTCTCTCTCTCTCTCTCTCTCTCTCTCTCTCTCTCTCTCTCTCTCTCCTCCATCACTCTCACTCTCTCGCTCTCCTTCGTCACTCTCTCTCTCTCTCTCTGCAGGCAAAATACCCCCATGAGTGTGTCAAAGGACTCGACAGCTGCTCAAATAAATATTAACATTTGATTGAATGAAACATCAAACTCCAAAGACTTTTAGTTGTTTCTGCCCGGCAACAGTCCATGTCATCTTCTGTGTAGAATGATGTAGAATCGTCTAGTCAAATATAGAACCTGTTTGAACGACTGAAGATGAAATGTTGACAATGAGTAGACTGGTAGGCAGCATATTAGACAAACCGAGTATAAAAACTCATTCTACCAAGGCTGCCATCATTTGAAAAAAGCTCGTAGTGGATCTGCTATATGAATTTCATTGCACCCTGGCACAACCCCTAGATGGAAAATTTTACTTTTTTAAAGCTAATTTCCTGCAATTCTACATATTTTGACATGGCTTAGGTGTATGAACAGGGTAATAAAGTAATAAAAACCACAGGTCAGGTGTATTCAGGATGCTTTTAACATTAAATTAACACTCAAAATACGCCAACTTTGTTACTTAGAGATTTTTTTGAGGATGACATTTTAAGTACAATTGTAATATTGATGGTTGATGGCAGTGGATAACCAATGTCACGAACGTTGTCAGGGAAATGACCGGACCAAGGTGTAGCGTGGTCAGCGTACATTTTTCTTTATTAAGAATGTCGCCAACAAAACAATAAACACCAAAGAAACGAATGTGAAGCTTACTAGGGCTATACAGGCCACTAACAAAGTCAACATCCCACAACTAAGGTGACAAAACAGGCTGCCTAAGTATGATTCCCAATCAGACACAACGATAGACAGCTGCCTCTGATTGGGAACCACACTCGGCCAAACACAGAAATATGCCCACCCCACATCACACCCTGACCTAACCAAATAGAGAAATTAAACGGCTCTCTAAGGTCAGGGCGTGACAACCAAATCACAGGTTACAGTCTCCTTGTCCATAGACTGCTTTCAAGTTAAGAACACAAATATTTTCTCTTTAAAATAGGGCTGGAAGAAAATCCTGCTTGCTCTCCAAGAGGGTTGGCCTCCCCTGAACTTCTGGGTGTTTGAAAATGTTGTTGTTATAACAACTAATTCATCAAAATCCCCCAACCTTCAAGAAAAATCTAATGAATATCAATATTCAGGTGGTTTATGCCTACTAGTTGAAGATTCTTGCCATAATTTTACTCTACATAGACAAAATATGACGTGTTTGAGTTGTGAGTCCCCAGACCATCTCTGCCTAGCATGTGCACAATACTAAAATGTCTAAAATTATATTTGATTCCTGGAGCATTTAATATCCAATGCTTATTGGTATGACATATTAAAAACTGTCCATGAATGGCTGCAATAATACATAGTCTCATATAATTCATTTTAAAAGACACAATTAGCCATATCAGATTTCAAATATGTAATTACACTGGACAAATTGGGAAGAAGTGGAATAATAATTGTGGGGAATAACAGTAGTGTTCTTGTTGACAAGCACAGTAATTACATTTATTTTTGCCCATTGTTAAGAATGATAATTGTTCCACTGATCAGAGTAAATAAAGTAAATAAGTAATCAAATCTCCTGTAGACAAGATTACAGAAATCTGCCCCTACACCCTAACCAAATAATGTTTATATTTATTGTCCCCGCTCTAGAATAATAACGTACACATGCAAGTGTGGATTAAATCGACTTTAGTACATGCTGTCAAAAGGCTGCCTTCTACAATAGGGAGTAACAGCAACTACCATGCTGCTCTTTTTACAGTTTTACACACTCAGCGGAGAAAGTTCTCTCTCCATTCAGCTCCACTCTAATCTTGAGGGGTGTTTCTATAAAACATGTATCCAGTCCCCTTGAATACTTACAGAACTAGACCAATCATATGCTTCCAGGAAGTGTGCTGCGGTTCACAGTGCTGTGGCAAGACAGGACAATGATAGAGGTTCAGCTCGTGATGTTAAATTGCAGGCGCAGATCCTCTGATTTCAAAAAGATTTGGAGCACAGTTGAAAAGTTAATACCCTGACTATACAGTGGACTAACTAGAAAAATAAACACAGTACTTTTCAACGCGTGAGATATAAGAGGTGTGCCGTGAGAGCATGAGAAGAGGGTCAAATGTGTGTCTTCCACTCAGGCTTGAGGCCCTCTCCTCTCCTCTCTCTCTACCCCTAACATGGCTGCTGCTCGCTTTGCACCACGCACACACACAAAATATATCTCCCGCCTTCCCTCCTCTCCATCCTGTGACTCACAAGACATCGCTCTAACGTATCAATGTCCCCTGAACCTTCGCCTAACATTCCCTTAACGTTCCAGCCTTCCACAATACACCCAAAGTATTTAATCAGCTCGAGAGGGACGACTGCTTATCTCACTGCACTTGTCATGGATAGGAGCATATTGAAGGTATCAGGGAGAAACGGAGGAGCGCTTCATTATTTCCTAGGGCTCCTCCAATGAGCCTGATGCATCTCCTCCACTGACAGCTCATTTTCCACACAATCCCTGGTATTCATTTGAGAGAGAGAGAGAGAGAGAGAGAGAGACAGACAGAAAATAGGGCTCTTGGATACTTCTTTGCATTGCTTATTCATGTCCCCGCTGTAATTACTAGGCATGCTAGGCTAGGTGTGTTAATAATCTCCTCACAAACCAAGTGGAATCACAATTGTTTGTCGAACACGTAGCGAGTAGTCAATGGAGGAGGCCTGAGCTGGGCGGCAGAACAGTACAGGGGGATCAGGGATCAGGTACTGAACAGAGGGGGAGAGATTAAGGACATGTCATGTGCCTGGAGTTGACAGGGAGTGGAGAGAGTAGTATTACAGCACCTGAATTTCAAATCTGTGTGTTTGTGTGTGTCTGTGTATGCACGTGTGTGTGTGAAAGAGAAAGGTAGAGAGAGATTGTGTCTGGAGGTTGTGTGTCTGGAGATTGTGTTCATGTGCATGCATGTGTGTGTGTGTATCTGTGTGTCTGCATCTGTGTGCTGTATCGAGCAAATGAGTGTGTGTGTGTGTTTAAAGGTTAATGAAAGAGAGCGGGGTAGAGCGATAAAGCTAGAGAGGAGGGGACTGTGGGTGGAGGAGAGAGAAAACAGACTAAAATATGAGTAGCCCAGCCCGGGCCTCGTGCTAGCCGTCTCCAGTCTGCCAGGCTATTGTGGTTCTGATTGATTTGGTGTTTATGGGCTGTGGAAGTCTGTGGAAGCACTAAGTAGTCCCCACTCCCCCTCTCCCCCTTACTCCAATCCTCCTAGTACCTCCAGAGTCCTCCTTTGGGTTTGGCACAGCCCCATCTCCATTCCAACACACCCCTCACCGGTAACAAGGCTCAGGGGGTAGAGATCTGTAGCCATCTCTCAGTCATCCCTCTCTGTATCCTAATCACATACTAAATAACGGCCAGGGGACCATAGGCTGGAACCAGGGGCCGAGCCCAGTGGAGATGATCCGACCACCTCTGCTCATTAAATTCCAGATCTAGGTCTCAACCACTACTGGAAGCTTTGCTTGTGTGCTGGATCATTAATCAAAACACATTGGTAATGGTATGATTATATATTGGCCTGATTGAAATACCATGTAATCTATGGTGTCTGTACAGTGAATGAAAACGCACTTTGGTGATGACATTTCACTTGTTATAAAATACAGTTTACCAAGAAAAATAGGATTCTTCATTTTCTGAACGTTCAGTGGGGTCTTTCTCTAACATATATATCATTAGCATACATTTTTTTTAAGTCTGATTTTGCAAACCTAATACATCCCATAAAAATCACAGAGCTCTGTTAACAGAGGGGTCCAGCTTTCTTTCGGATTTCACATGCTGTGGTGGTCATCTGCAAAGTTGTTTCCGCGGGTCGCAAAAAGACTAACATGACACAAACTGAATAAAATGTAAAAGACTTTGAAAATAAAATATGTTGAGTTAAACAGTGTGCCTCTCAGTTAGCCTTTATTGTCACTCAGCATCCAGCCTAGCTGACACAATGCTACGGTCCTGATTTATGACAAATTTTCTTCTCTGGCCTCCATTGATTTAGTCACCATAATTCTGGCCATTTTACAAGGGTAAAAACACCAATAACTTTTGAACGGATTATGATAGAGACATGAGGTTTTGACCTTTGGTTTTCATAGCGGAGTATCTACACAATTTACATATTATTTTACCCATTGGCCAAAAGATGAGTTTTTGATTGGACACCCTATGTAATCTTAATCTTAGACTTTTCCTGAGGGAACATGCTTTGTATGTATATTCATGATGCCCATGTGGAACTCTACTAGTGGGAGCTGTGTGTGTTGCAATAACCGAGCAGGCCAGATAGCGTTGGGAGAGGCTTTGTGTGCGTGCGTGTGTGTATATGTGCTTGTGTGTGTGTGGGCTGCCAAAGCAAAGCTGGGCCTCGTATTACAGGGATCCTTGGCTATCAGACGAGCCTGTATGCGCTCCCTCTAGGAGTTACCTTGCAATGAGCCAGCTCTAATCAACTCCATTAGCTACACTGCAGACTCCCATTTAGGAACACTTTACAGTACTACAGCCACTCTCACAGACATGCATGCTACAGGCAAGCACATAATATGCTTACACAAGCATACACACACACACATTGTAAAACAGACAAGCATACACAAACCAGATGCAAGCACGCATGGATGCATGCACACACACATACACACACACGCAAGGAATGGGGGGAGATTTTCTGGGCATTACAGTCCTTGGCAATAGGTGTTTCTTTTATCTCATGCCTCCACCAAAGGGAAAGATTAAGCATATACTGGACTCTGTTTAAGGGAGAGAAAATCAGCTGTCTTCTGACAAGTACATTGTAACCCTGCAGTTTTCTGTCCAGAATACAAAGAGACATTTATCACTGCAGCTGGGGAGAGGAGGTGAGGAGAGCGAGAAAGAGAGAGAGAATGAGAGAGACAGAGAGAGAGAGAGAGGCGTATCTCTCCACTGATACAATGTGTTCATCTCTGCTTTTAACCCTCTCTCACACTTCCTGACAGATTGAAGGCTTCTATCCTCCTCATTTAAAGTGCATTCTGAATTTTTCCACATTTTGTTACGTTACAGCCTTATTCTAAAATGGATTAAATGAAAGAAATGTCCCCATCAATCGACACACAATACCTCATAATGACAAAGCGAGAACAGGTTTTTAGAAATGTTTGCACATTTTTTAACAATAAAAACTGAAATAACTTATTTACACGAGTATTTAGACCCTTTCCTATGATACTTTAAATTGAGCTCAGGTGCACCCTGTTTCCATTGATCATCCTTGAGATGTTTCTACAAATTGATTGGAAACCACCTGTGGTACCACCTGTGGTAAATTCAATTTATTGGACATGATTTGCAAAGGCACAGACCGGTCTATATAAGGTCCCACAGTTGACAATGCATGTCAGAGCAAAAACCAAGCCATGAGGTTGAAGGAATTGTCTGTAGAGCTCCGAAACAGGATTGTGTCGAGGCACAGATCTGGGGAAGTGTACCAAAACATTTTTCAGCTTTGAAGGTCCCCAAGAACACAGTGGCCTCCATCATTCTTAAATGGAAGATGTTTGGAACCACCAAAACTCTTCCTAGAGCTGGCCGCCTGGCCAAACTGAGCGATCGGGGGAGCAAGGCCTTGGTCAGGGAGGTGACCAAGAACCCGATGATCACTCTGACAGAGCTCCAGAGTTACTCTGTGGAGATGGGAGAACCTTCCAGAAAGCAACCATCTCTGCAGCACTCCACCAATCAGGCATTTATGGTAGAGTGGCCAGACGGAAGCCACTCCTCAGTAAAAGGCACTTGATAGCCGATTGGAGTTTGCCTAAAGGCAACTTAAGGACTATCAGACCATGAGAAACAAGCAGCAGTGACTGGGAGACTAATCAGGATCGAGGGAAAGATGAACGGAGCAAAGTACAGAGAGATCCTTGATGAAAACTTGCTCCAGAGTGCTCAGGACCTCAGACTGGGGTGTTGGTTCACCTTCCAACAGGACAATGACCCTAAGCACACAGCGAAGACAACGCAGGAGTAGATTCTGGACAAGTCTGAATGTCCTTGAGTGGCCCAGCCAGAGCCCGGACTTGAATCCGACCTAAGGTCTGGACAGACCTGAAAATAGCTGTGCAGCAGCGCTCCCAATCCAACCTGATAGAGCTTGAGAGGATCTGCAGAAAAGAATGGGAGGAACTCCCCAAATACAGGTGTGCCAAGCTTGTAGCGTCATACCCAAGAAGACTCAAGGCTGTAATCGCTGCCAAAGGTGCTTCAACAAAGTACTGAGTAAAGGGTCTGAATACTCGTGTAAATGTGATATTACATTTTTGTATTTTTAATACATTTACAAAATAAAAAAATGTTTTTGCTTTCTTGTTATTGTGTGTATATTGATGAGGGGGAAAAAAGTTTAATCCATTTTAGAATAATGCTGTAAAAATTTTGAAAAAGTGAAGGGGTGTTGTTGATGTGTCTCTCGGTGTTGTGTCAGTGTTGTTGTGTGTCTCTCAAGGTTGTTGATGTGTCTCTCAGTGTTGTTGATGTGTCTCTCTCAGTGTTGTTGATGTGTCTCTCTCAGTGTTGTTGATGTGTGTCTCAGTGTTGTTGAGTCTCTCAGTGTTGTTGATGTGTCTCTCTCAGTGTTGTTGATGTGTGTCTCAGTGTTGTTGAGTCTCTCAGTGTTGTTGATGTGTGTCTCCCAGTGTTGTTGATGTGTCCCAGTGTTGTTGATGTGTCTCAGTGTTGTTGATGTGTCTCTCTCAGTGTTGTTGATGTGTGTCTCAGTGTTGTTGAGTCTGTCAGTGTTGTTGATGTGTCTCTCTCAGTGTTGTTGATGTGTGTCTCAGTGTTGTTGAGTCTGTCAGTGTTGTTGATGTGTCTCAGTGTTGTTGATGTGTCTCAGTGTTGTTGATGTGTGTCTCAGTGTTGTTAATGTGTCTCAGTGTTGTTGATGTGTGTCTCCCAGTGTTGTTGATGTGTGTCTCCCAGTGTTGTTAATGTGTCTCAGTGTTGTTAATGTGTCTCAGTGTTGTTAATGTGTCTCAGTGTTGTTGATGTGTGTCTCAGTGTTGTTGAGTCTGCCAGTGTTGTTGATGTGTCTCAGTGTTGTTGATGTGTCTCAGTGTTGTTGATGTGTGTCTCAGTGTTGTTAATGTGTCTCAGTGTTGTTGATGTGTGTCTCCCAGTGTTGTTGATGTGTCTCAGTGTTGTTAATGTGTCTCAGTGTTGTTGATGTGTCTCAGTGTTGTTAATGTGTCTCAGTGTTGTTGATGTGTCTCAGTGTTGTTGATGTGTCTCAGTGTTGTTGATGTGTCTCTCAGTGTTGTTAATGTGTCTCAGTGTTGTTGATGTGTCTCTCAGTGTTGTTGATGTGTGTCTCCCAGTGTTGTTAATGTGTCTCAGTGTTGTTAATGTGTCTCAGTGTTGTTGATGTGTCTCAGTGTTGTTAATGTGTCTCAGTGTTGTTGATGTGTCTCAGTGTTGTTGATGTGTCTCAGTGTTGTTGATGTGTCTCAGTGTTGTTGTGTCTCTCAGTATTGTTGTGTCTCTCAGTGTTGTTGTGTCTCTCAGTATTGTTGTGTCTCTCAGTGTTGTTGATGTGTGTCTCCCAGTGTTGTTAATGTGTCTCAGTGTTGTTAATGTGTCTCAGTGTTGTTGATGTGTCTCAGTGTTGTTAATGTGTCTCAGTGTTGTTGATGTGTCTCAGTGTTGTTGATGTGTCTCAGTGTTGTTGATGTGTCTCAGTGTTGTTGTGTCTCTCAGTATTGTTGTGTCTCTCAGTGTTGTTGTGTCTCTCAGTATTGTTGTGTCTCTCAGTGTTGTTGATGTGTGTCTCAGTGTTGTTGATGTGTCTCAGTGTTGTTGATGTGTCTCAGTGTTGTTGTGTCTCTCAGTATTGTTGTGTCTCTCAGTATTGTTGTGTCTCTCAGTGTTGTTGATGTGTGTCTCCCAGTGTTGTTGATGTGTGTCTCCCAGTGTTGTTGATGTGTCCCAGTGTTGTTGATGTGTCCCAGTGTTGTTGATGTGTCTCAGTGTTGTTGATGTGTCTCTCAGTGTTGTTGTGTCTCTCAGTATTGTTGTGTCTCTCAGTGTTGTTGATGTGTGTCTCCCAGTGTTGTTGATGTGTCTCTCCCAGTGTTGTTGTGTCTCCCAGTGTTGTTGTGTCTCCCAGTGTTGTTGATGTGTCTCAGTGTTGTTGATGTGTCTCAGTGTTGTTGATGTGTCTCAGTGTTGTTGATGTGTCTCAGTGTTGTTGTGTCTCTCAGTGTTGTTGATGTGTCTCAGTGTTGTTGATGTGTCTCAGTGTTGTTGATGTGTCTCAGTATTGTTGTGTCTCTCAGTGTTGTTGATGTGTCTCAGTGTTGTTGATGTGTCTCTCCCAGTGTTGTTGTGTCTCCCAGTGTTGTTGTGTCTCCCAGTGTTGTTGATGTGTCTCAGTGTTGTTGATGTGTCTCTGTGTTGCTGATGTGTCTCAGTGTTGCTGATGTGTCTCAGTGTTGCTGATGTGTCTCAGTGTTTTTGTCACCTTCCTTTTATGCTGCGTTTAAATTTTCCTCCCTCGTATTTCACCCCCTTTGACGACATTACATATATGGAATTTGTTACGGCGAAGACGCCACTTCCTCTTTCTTCTGTGGTAATTCATGTGGTGACAAAAGATTACTGCCCCGGGCATCTGGCATTTCCATATCTCTCACTCTGCTTCATGTATATTGAGCGCCGATGGATTTATTCTTTAACGTTCAGTCATTTGGAATGCAGACCCCCTTTTATCTGAGCAGAAACACTTTCCCGCCAGCTGTCCCAGAACACCTATAAAACATACATAATTAAGTATTTTTGTGGATTTCCTTCATAGGGGTCACAGGTTGAGGAGAAGTAAACCAAACCTCTTTTCTCTGTCTCGGCCTCACTGATTAGTGTCTGAGTCCCCTTGGTTGTCCCCTATGATGATCACGGTATTGAAATGAAATTCAGCCATTTTGAACAGGGTAAAATTTGAGGTTGACGGAGGGACTTCCCCTTGGTACAGAATGACTGCAGCCAAAGCCTACCTGTTGACCAGCCAGGGTCCAGATGATCAGCTACTGATGAAAGATTAAAGGGAGGGAGGGGATCAGTAAACAGCCTGTGGACTCCTGTAGCCTTCCTCACCTCTCCAACCATGCCAGAAGGTCTGTGGCCACTACTGATAAACTAGGAGCCTGCTGATGCTGACGACTCTACTTCCACCACACACACACACTGCCCAGACCATCATGTGCACATGCCTCCTCTCCAGCCACTCTGAGTTTACGCAACCTCCATTCCTCCATGAGGTCCAAGAGAAAAATAAGAAAACAACAACCCCAAGTGCATTCTGGGTATGCCAATCGAATAGCTTTCCCTTGGTATGTGGGTTATTTTTTTCTATCTCACAAAGGAAGGAATTCCATTCAATCACTTCATTCTCCTTGGTGAGCCAATTATCATTTTTCGGCCCTTCCTCCTCTTCCACCCCTTTAAAAAGGAGGATAAAAAGTAATGGGAGAGGTTAGCTGTTAAATTTAATGGCAGACAGGAAAGCTTCAAAATGGCTTTTTTTAATGATGCGCTGGCTTGTTCTAATGCATTCTCTATTAAAACTCAGGGCTGCACATAAACAGCAGAGAGAGAGACGGACCGGCAACCGCCAGACCCCAGACAATGAACTGCTCCAGACACATGAGCCGCCATATATACATTAGGGGTCTCAAGCCCCTTAGTTTTCACCAGGCCATATTAATAACACACATTACTATAATGGGAATATTGTACTTCCTTGGCTGCGTCCCAAATGGCACCCTATTCCCTATATAGTGCACTACTCTTGACCCATAGGGCTCTGGTCAAAAGTAGTGCACTATGTCTGGATTAGAGTGCGATTTGGGACGTACACCTTCTCCCAGGTCGGCTCTCATTAGCATCACAAAGAGATCAAAAACAACCTAATAAGTCTAGTTACCATGGACACTGATATCATTCGGCACTCACAGTAGATGTCTTATTTAATATCCCGCCACACGAGGAGTTCCTTATGACATGGGTGTCCTTGAGGACATGTCTGGGCCCTCCCGTCCCCACCTCCAGCCCCAACCCCCATGCTACAATCCTTGTTATGTGTGTGGTCCATCCATACAAGGGCTATTCCAGCTGGCATAGGGGGTGACACGGTGCCAAGCTGACTTCTTGCTCCCTTGCCACAGATATGGCATTTAATGTCAATGAGTATGTTTACAAGTAGGGTTGCAAAGGGTCGGAAACTTTCCGGTAAATTTCTAAAGCACGCAACAGGCTGACTAATACAAGGGTTGAAAAATTGGTGGCCATCCGGGCAAATTAGGCTTTTTGAGCCTGACTAAAGCCATCCTCAACAAGGTTGGAAAGTGACAGTGAAGATGAGGCCTCAGAGTCTGATGTTCAAGAGGTGGACATTGAGGAGGTCCAGAGAGAAGCCTTAGAGGATGAAACCAAAGCTTTAGTTTCTAGACTATCATTTTACAGATGTTGAAAACATTTTTGGGAGATGCGATCGATCATTGGGGATCATTCAATATTCCCTTTTGTTGTTCAATGAAATCATCCCATGTGAAGAGTCAACTCATTTAATTAAAGTTAAATTCATAACTAAATTGTTTTTTAAATTTCTATTGTAAGGATTTAATCATTTGCAATAATGTCTATTTATGATAAGGTAAAATGTTTATGTTTCTGTCTCCATATTATTATTATTTAATTTTTTTACCGTTATTTATACAGGTTGTTCTCCATTAATATAACATCTCTTTTCCAAGAGAGACCCGGTCAAAATGATATGATTTGGTAAATATATCCAATGCAAAAAACATCTACATTTAAATGGTATTAATATTAATTAGCAAATATTTCGGTTAATTCCCATATATTCCCGTTAATTCCCACAGAAAGTTTCCACCTCTGAATATTCCCCAAAATGTTCAACCCTATTTACAAGCACACTAATAATTTGATATTAAACTGATTATGGCAGTAGGCAGATTATGCAATAGTCATGTAAACACTTTACTCTGCTTATCTTAAATCGGCGTAAGGTCAAAATCAAAGGAAGCATACGCCGATTAAAACATCTACTTTTCTAAGCAATCTTTCAAATGATTAGGACATGTAAACAGTTTAATCGGCGTTCCAGCGGGGTATTTGATCTGTGCACGTGCTAGCACCGGTAGTGCCAGCCTCCCTCTTAGGCGCGAGCGAAGTGAGTTTGGAAAAACGGAAAGTATGCACCTTACAAATAGTTTTCACATACCAACTTTATATGTCCGAACTCAGAATCAAATAGGCTTCCCAAAAATAGCATGGTCGCTGTGGTAGAACATTTATTTTGATTGCCTGTTTTGAGTGTAAACAGGATTATTAGGGAAATAGATATTCTTGCAAAGCATGTAAATGTTTTAATCAAACAAATATTAATAGGACTATTCACAAAATTATTGTGTGCATGTAACTGTACCCAAGTACCCCCCCCCATTTCCCCCCTTATGCCATAGTCAGTTTCCTCAAATCAAAACATCTCTCTTCCTTTCCTCCTTTTGTCATTTTCTTCCCTCACTCTCTGTCTGTCTGTACTGCTGACAACCCCCTCTCCGCTGTAGTGGCTAGAGAAATGGTAGAGACCCCCTCTCCGCTGCAGTGGATAGAGAAATGTTAGAGACCCCCTCTCCGCTGTAGTGGATAGAGAAATGTTAGAGACTCCCTCTCTGCTGTAGTGGCTAGAGAAATGGTAGAGACCCCCTCTCCGCTGTAGTGGATAGAGAAATGTTAGAGACCCCCTCTCCGCTGTAGTGGCTAGAGAAATCTTAGAGACCCCCTCTCCGCTGTAGTGGATAGAGAAATGGTAGAGACCCCCTCTCTGCTGTAGTGGATAGAGAAATGTTAGAGACCCCCTCTCCGCTGTAGTGGCTAGAGAAATGTTAGAGACCCCCTCTCCGCTGTAGTGGATAGAGAAATGTTAGAGACCCCCTCTCTGCTGTAGTGGCTAGAGAAATGTTAGAGACCCCCTCTCCGCTGTAGTGGATAGAGAAATGGTAGAGACCCCCTCTCTGCTGTAGTAAATAGAGAAATGTTAGAGACCCCCTCTCCGCTGTAGTGGCTAGAGAAATGTTAGAGACCCCCTCTCCGCTGTAGTGGATAGAGAAATGTTAGAGACACCCTCTCCGCTGTAGTGGCTTTTTAAATGTTAGAGACCCCCTCTCTGCTGTAGTGGCTAGAGAAATGTTAGAGACCCCCTCTCCGCTGTAGTGGATAGAGAAATGTTAGAGACCCCCTCTCCGCTGTAGTGGATAGAGAAATGGTAGAGACCCCCTCTCCGCTGTAGTGGATAGAGAAATGTTAGAGACCCCCTCTCCGCTGTAGTGGATAGAGAAATGGTAGAGACCCCCTCTCCGCTGCAGTGGATAGAGAAATGGTAGAGACCCCCTCTCCACTGCAGTGGCAGTGGCTAGAGAAATGTTAGAGACCCCTTTCCGCTGTAGTGGATAGAGAAATGGTAGAGACCCCCTCTCCGCTGCAGTGGATAGAGAAATGGTAGAGACCCCCTCTCCATAGCAGTGGCAGTGGCTAGGGAAATGTTAGAGACCCCCTCTCCGCTGTAGTGGATAGAGAAATGTTAGAGACCCCCTCTCCACTGTAGTGGCTAGAGAAATGTTAGAGACCCCCTCTCCGCTGTATTGGATAGAGAAATGTTAGAGACCTCCTCTCCGCTGTAGTGGATAGAGAAATGTTAGAGACACCCTCTCTGCTGTAGTGGCTAGAGAAATGTTAGAGACCCCCTCTCCACTGTAGTGGATAGAGAAATGTTAGAGACCCCCTCTCCACTGTAGTGGCTAGAGGAATGTTAGAGACCCCCTCTCCGCTGTATTGGATAGAGAAATGTTAGAGACCCCCTCTCCGCTGTAGTGGCAGTGGCTAGAGAAATGTTAGAGACCCCACTATGCTGTAGTGGCTAGAGAAATGGTAGAGACCCCTCTATGCTGTAGTGGCTAGAGAAATGTTAGAGACCTCCTCTCCGCTGTAGCGGCTAGAGAAATGTTAGAGACCCCCTCTATGCTGTAGTGGCAGTGGCTAGAGAAATGGTAGAGACCCCACTATGCTGTAGTGGCTAGAGAAATGTTAGAGACCCCCTCTATGCTGTAGTGGCAGTGGCTAGAGAAATGGTAGAGACCCCTCTATGCTGTAGTGGCTAGAGAAATGTTAGAGACCCCCTCTCCGCTGTAGTGGCTAGAGAAATGTTAGAGACTCCCTCTCCGCTGTAGTGGCTAGAGAAATGTTAGAGACCCCCTCTCCGCTGTAGTGGCTAGAGAAATCTTAGAGACCCCCTCTCCGCTGTACTGGATAGAGAAATGTTAGAGACCCCCTCTCCGCTGTAGTGGATAGAGAAATGTTAGAGACCCCCTCTCCGCTGTAGTGGATAGAGAAATGTTAGAGACCCCCTCTCCGCTGTAGTGGCTAGAGAAATGTTAGAGACCCCCTCTCCGCTGTAGTGGATAGAGAAATGTTAGAGACCCCCTCTCCGCTGTAGTGGATAGAGAAATGTTAGAGACCCCCTCTCCGCTGTAGTGGATAGAGAAATGGTAGAGACCCCCTCTCCGCTGTAGTGGCTAGAGAAATGTTAGAGACTCCCTCTCCGCTGTAGTGGATAGAGAAATTGTAGAGACCCCCTCTCCGCTGCAGTGGCAGTGGCTAGAGAAATGTTAGAGACCCCCTCTCCGCTGTAGTGGATAGAGAAATGTTAGAGACCCCCTCTCCGCTGTAGTGGATAGAGAAATGGTAGAGACCCCCTCTCCGCTGTAGTGGCTAGAGAAATGTTAGAGACCCCCTCTCTGCTGTAGTGTCTAGAGAAATGTTAGAGACCCCCTCTCTGCTGTAGTGGCTAGAGAAATGTTAGAGACCCCCTCTCTGCTGTAGTGGCTAGAGAAATGTTAGAGACCCCCTCTCCGCTGTAGTGGATAGAGAAATGTTAGAGACCCCCTCTCTGCTGTAGTGGCAGTGGCTAGAGAAATGTTAGAGACCCCCTCTATGCTGTAGTGGCAGTGGCTAGATAAATGGTAGAGACCCCTCTATGCTGTAGTGGCTAGAGAAATGGTAGAGACCCCTCTATGCTGTAGTGGCTAGAGAAATGTTAGAGACACCCTCTCTGCTGTAGTGGCTAGAGAAATGGTAGAGACCCCCTCTCCGCTGTAGTGGATAGAGAAATGTTAGAGACCCCCTCTCCGCTGTAGTGGATAGAGAAATGTTAGAGAGCCCCTCTCCGCTGTAGTGGATAGAGAAATGTTAGAGACCCCCTCTCCGCTGTAGTGGATAGAGAAATGTTAGAGACCCCCTCTCCGCTGTAGTGGATAGAGAAATGGTAGAGACCCCCTCTCCGCTGTAGTGGCTAGAGAAATGTTAGAGACCCCCTCTCCGCTGTAGTGGATAGAGAAATGGTAGAGACCCCCTCTCCGCTGCAGTGGCAGTGGCTAGAGAAATGTTAGAGACCCCCTCTCCGCTGTAGTGGATAGAGAAATGTTAGAGACCCCCTCTCCGCTGTAGTGGATAGAGAGATGTTAGAGACCCCCTCTCTGCTGTAGTGGATAGAGAAATGTTAGAGACCCCCTCTCCGCTGTAGTGGATAGAGAGATGTTAGAGACCCCCTCTCCGCTGTAGTGGATAGAGAAATGTTAGAGACCACCTTTCCGCTGTAGTGGATAGAGAGATGTTAGAGACCCCCTCTCTGCTGTAGTGGCTAGAGAAATGTTAGAGACCCCCTCCCTGCTGTAGTGGCTAGAGAAATGTTAGAGACCCCCTCTCTGCTGTAGTGGCTAGAGAAATTTTAGAGAAACCCTCTCTGCTGTAGTGGCTAGAGAAATGTTAGAGACCCCCTCTCCGCTGTAGTGGATAGAGAAATGTTAGAGACCTCCTCTCTGCTGTAGTGGCAGTGGCTAGATAAATGGTAGAGACCCCTCTATGCTGTAGTGGCTAGAGAAATGGTAGAGACCCCTCTATGCTGTAGTGGCTAGAGAAATGTTAGAGACCCCCTCTCCGTTGTAGTGGATAGAGAAATGTTAGAGACCCCCACTCCGCTGTAGTGGATAGAGAGATGTTAGAGACCCCCTCTCTGCTGTAGTGGATAGAGAAATGTTAGAGACCCCCTCTCCGCTGTAGTGGATAGAGAGATGTTAGAGACCCCCTCTCCGCTGTAGTGGATAGAGAAATGTTAGAGACCACCTCTCCGCTGTAGTGGATAGAGAGATGTTAGAGACCCCCTCTCTGCTGTAGAGGCTAGAGAAATGTTAGAGACCCCCTCTCTGCTGTAGTGGCTAGAGAAATGTTAGAGACCCCCTCTCTGCTGTAGTGGCTAGAGAAATTTTAGAGAAACCCTCTCTGCTGTAGTGGCTAGAGAAATGTTAGAGACCCCCTCTCCGCTGTAGTGGATAGAGAAATGTTAGAGACCTCCTCTCTGCTGTAGTGGCAGTGGCTAGATAAATGGTAGAGACCCCTCTATGCTGTAGTGGCTAGAGAAATGGTAGAGACCCCTCTATGCTGTATTTGCTAGAGAAATGTTAGAGACCCCCTCTCCGTTGTAGTGGATAGAGAAATGTTAGAGAACCCCACACCGCTGTAGTGGCTAGAGAAATGTTGGAGACCCCCTCTCCGCTGTAGTGGCTAGAGAAATGTTAGAGACTCCCTCTCCGCTGTAGTGGATAGAGAAATGTTAGAGACTCCCTCTCCACTGTAGTGGATAGAGAGATGTTAGAGACCCCCTCTCCGCTGTAGTGGATAGAGAAATGTTAGAGACCACCTCTCCGCTGTAGTGGATAGAGAGATGTTAGAGACCCCCTCTCTGCTGTAGTGGCTAGAGAAATGTTAGAGACCCCCTCTCTGCTGTAGTGGCTAGAGAAATTTTAGAGAAACCCTCTCTGCTGTAGTGGCTAGAGAAATGTTAGAGACCTCCTCTCTGCTGTAGTGGCAGTGGCTAGATAAATGGTAGAGACCCCTCTATGCTGTAGTGGCTAGAGAAATGGTAGAGACCCCCTCTCCGCTGTAGTGGATAGAGAAATGTTAGAGACCCCCTCTCCGCTGTAGTGGATAGAGAGATGTTAGAGACCCCCTCTCTGCTGTAGAGGATAGAGAAATGTTAGAGACCCCCTCTCCGCTGTAGTGGATAGAGAGATGTTAGAGACCCCCTCTCCGCTGTAGTGGATAGAGAAATGTTAGAGACCACCTCTCCGCTGTAGTGGATAGAGAGATGTTAGAGACCCCCTCTCTGCTCTAGTGGTTAGAGAAATGTTAGAGACCCCCTCCCTGCTGTAGTGGCTAGAGAAATGTTAGAGACCCTCTCTCTGCTGTAGTGGCTAGAGAAATTTTAGAGAAACCCTCTCTGCTGTAGTGGCTAGAGAAATGTTAGAGACCCCCTCTCCGCTGTAGTGGATAGAGAAATGTTAGAGACCTCCTCTCTGCTGTAGTGGCAGTGGCTAGATAAATGGTAGAGACCCCTCTATGCTGTAGTGGCTAGAGAAATGGTAGAGACCCCTCTATGCTGTAGTGGCTAGAGAAATGTTAGAGACCCCCTCTCCGTTGTAGTGGATAGAGAAATGTTAGAGACCCCCACTCCGCTGTAGTGGATAGAGAGATGTTAGAGACCCCCTCTCTGCTGTAGTGGATAGAGAAATGTTAGAGACCCCCTCTCCGCTGTAGTGGATAGAGAGATGTTAGAGACCCCCTCTCTGCTGTAGTGGCTAGAGAAATGTTAGAGACCCCCTCTCTGCTGTAGTGGCTAGAGAAATTTTAGAGAAACCCTCTCTGCTGTAGTGGCTAGAGAAATGTTAGAGACCTCCTCTCTGCTGTAGTGGCAGTGGCTAGATAAATGGTAGAGACCCCTCTATGCTGTAGTGGCTAGAGAAATGGTAGAGACCCCCTCTCCGCTGTAGTGGATAGAGAAATGTTAGAGACCCCCTCTCCGCTGTAGTGGATAGAGAGATGTTAGAGACCCCCTCTCTGCTGTAGAGGATAGAGAAATGTTAGAGACCCCCTCTCCGCTGTAGTGGATAGAGAGATGTTAGAGACCCCCTCTCCGCTGTAGTGGATAGAGAAATGTTAGAGACCACCTCTCCGCTGTAGTGGATAGAGAGATGTTAGAGACCCCCTCTCTGCTCTAGTGGTTAGAGAAATGTTAGAGACCCCCTCCCTGCTGTAGTGGCTAGAGAAATGTTAGAGACCCTCTCTCTGCTGTAGTGGCTAGAGAAATTTTAGAGAAACAATCTCTGCTGTAGTGGCTAGAGAAATGTTAGAGACCCCCTCTCCGCTGTAGTGGATAGAGAAATGTTAGAGACCTCCTCTCTGCTGTAGTGGCAGTGGCTAGATAAATGGTAGAGACCCCTCTATGCTGTAGTGGCTAGAGAAATGGTAGAGACCCCTCTATGCTGTAGTGGCTAGAGAAATGTTAGAGACCCCCTCTCCGTTGTAGTGGATAGAGAAATGTTAGAGACCCCCACTCCGCTGTAGTGGATAGAGAGATGTTAGAGACCCCCTCTCTGCTGTAGTGGATAGAGAAATGTTAGAGACCCCCTCTCCGCTGTAGTGGATAGAGAGATGTTAGAGACCCCCTCTCCTCTGTAGTGGATAGAGAAATGTTAGAGACCACCTCTCCGCTGTAGTGGATAGAGAGATGTTAGAGACCCCCTCTCTGCTGTAGTGGCTAGAGAAATGTTAGAGACCCCCTCTCCGCTGTAGTGGCTAGAGAAATGTTAGAGACCCCCTCTTCGCTGTAGTGGATAGAGAAATGGTAGAGACTCCCTCTCCGCTGTAGTGGATAGAGAAATGGTAGAGACCCCCTCTCCGCTGCAGTGGCAGTGGCTAGAGAAATGTTAGAGACCCCCTCTCCGCTGTAGTGGATAGAGAAATGTTAGAGACCCCCTCTCCGCTGTAGTGGATAGAGAAATGGTAGAGACCCCCTCTCCGCTGTAGTGGCTAGAGAAATGTTAGAGACCCACTCTCTGCTGTAGTGGCTAGAGAAATGTTAGAGACCCCCTCTCTGCTGTAGTGGCTAGAGAAATGTTAGAGACCCCCTCTCCGCTGTAGTGGATAGAGAAATGTTAGAGACCCCCTCTCCGCTGTAGTGGATAGAGAGATGTTAGAGACCCCCTCTCTGCTGTAGAGGATAGAGAAATGTTAGAGACCCCCTCTCCGCTGTAGTGGATAGAGAGATGTTAGAGACCCCCTCTCCGCTGTAGTGGATAGAGAAATGTTAGAGACCACCTCTCCGCTGTAGTGGATAGAGAGATGTTAGAGACCCCCTCTCTGCTCTAGTGGTTAGAGAAATGTTAGAGACCCCTTCCCTGCTGTAGTGGCTAGAGAAATGTTAGAGACCCCCTCTCTGCTGTAGTGGCTAGAGAAATTTTAGAGAAACCCTCTCTGCTGTAGTGGCTAGAGAAATGTTAGAGACCCCCTCTCCGCTGTAGTGGATAGAGAAATGTTAGAGACCTCCTCTCTGCTGTAGTGGCAGTGGCTAGATAAATGGTAGAGACCCCTCTATGCTGTAGTGGCTAGAGAAATGGTAGAGACCCCTCTATGCTGTAGTGGCTAGAGAAATGTTAGAGACCCCCTCTCCGTTGTAGTGGATAGAGAAATGTTAGAGACCCCCACTCCGCTGTAGTGGATAGAGAGATGTTAGAGACCCCCTCTCTGCTGTAGTGGATAGAGAAATGTTAGAGACCCCCTCTCCGCTGTAGTGGATAGAGAGATGTTAGAGACCCCCTCTCCGCTGTAGTGGATAGAGAAATGTTAGAGACCACCTCTCCCATGTAGTGGATAGAGAGATGTTAGAGACCCCTCTCTGCTGTAGTGGCTAGAGAAATGTTAGAGACCCCCTCTCCGCTGTAGTGGCTAGAGAAATGTTAGAGACCCCCTCTCCGCTGTAGTGGATAGAGAAATGTTAGAGACCCCCTCTCCGCTGTAGTGGATAGAGAAATGTTAGAGAACCCCTCTCCGCTGTAGTGGCTAGAGAAATGTTAGAGACCCCCTCTCCGCTGTAGTGGATAGAGAAATGTTAGAGACCCCCTCTCCGCTGTAGTGGATAGAGAAATGTTAGAGACCCCCTCTCCGCTGTAGTGGATAGAGAAATGGTAGAGACCCCCTCTCCGCTGTAGTGGCTAGAGAAATGTTAGAGACTCCCTCTCCGCTGTAGTGGATAGAGAAATGGTAGAGACCCCCTCTCCGCTGCAGTGGCAGTGGCTAGAGAAATGTTAGAGACCCCCTCTCCGCTGTAGTGGATAGAGAAATGTTAGAGACCCCCTCTCCGCTGTAGTGGATAGAGAAATGGTAGAGACCCCCTCTCCGCTGTAGTGGCTAGAGAAATGTTAGAGACCCCCTCTCTGCTGTAGTGTCTAGAGAAATGTTAGAGACCCCCTCTCTGCTGTAGTGGCTAGAGAAATGTTAGAGACCCCCTCTCTGCTGTAGTGGCTAGAGAAATGTTAGAGACCCCCTCTCCGCTGTAGTGGATAGAGAAATGTTAGAGACCCCCTCTCTGCTGTAGTGGCAGTGGCTAGATAAATGGTAGAGACCCCTCTATGCTGTAGTGGCTAGAGAAATGGTAGAGACCCCTCTATGCTGTAGTGGCTAGAGAAATGTTAGAGACACCCTCTCTGCTGTAGTGGCTAGAGAAATGGTAGAGACCCCCTCTCCGCTGTAGTGGATAGAGAAATGTTAGAGACCCCCTCTCCGCTGTAGTGGATAGAGAAATGTTAGAGAGCCCCTCTCCGCTGTAGTGGATAGAGAAATGTTAGAGACCCCTCTCCGCTGTAGTGGATAGAGAAATGTTAGAGACCCCCTCTCCGCTGTAGTGGATAGAGAAATGGTAGAGACCCCCTCTCCGCTGTAGTGGCTAGAGAAATGTTAGAGACCCCCTCTCCGCTGTAGTGGATAGAGAAATGGTAGAGACCCCCTCTCCGCTGCAGTGGCAGTGGCTAGAGAAATGTTAGAGACCCCCTCTCCGCTGTAGTGGATAGAGAAATGTTAGAGACCCCCTCTCCGCTGTAGTGGATAGAGAGATGTTAGAGACCCCCTCTCTGCTGTAGTGGATAGAGAAATGTTAGAGACCCCCTCTCCGCTGTAGTGGATAGAGAGATGTTAGAGACCCCCTCTCTGCTGTAGTGGATAGAGAAATGTTAGAGACCCCCTCTCCGCTGTAGTGGATAGAGAGATGTTAGAGACCCCCTCTCCGCTGTAGTGGATAGAGAAATGTTAGAGACCACCTCTCCGCTGTAGTGGATAGAGAGATGTTAGAGACCCCCTCTCTGCTGTAGTGGCTAGAGAAATGTTAGAGACCCCCTCTCTGCTGTAGTGGCTAGAGAAATGTTAGAGACCCCCTCTCTGCTGTAGTGGCTAGAGAAATGTTAGAGACCCCCTCTCTGCTGTAGTGGCTAGAGAAATTTTAGAGAAACCCTCTCTGCTGTAGTGGCTAGAGAAATGTTAGAGACCCCCTCTCCGCTGTAGTGGATAGAGAAATGTTAGAGACCTCCTCTCTGCTGTAGTGGCAGTGGCTAGATAAATGGTAGAGACCCCTCTATGCTGTAGTGGCTAGAGAAATGGTAGAGACCCCTCTATGCTGTAGTGGCTAGAGAAATGTTAGAGACCCCCTCTCCGTTGTAGTGGATAGAGAAATGTTAGAGACTCCCTCTCCGCTGTAGTGGCTAGAGAAATGTTGGAGACCCCCTCTCCTCTGTAGTGGCTAGAGAAATGTTAGAGACTCCCTCTCCGCTGTAGTGGATAGAGAAATGTTAGAGACTCCCTCTCCACTGTAGTGGATAGAGAGATGTTAGAGACCCCCTCTCCGCTGTAGTGGATAGAGAAATGTTAGAGACCACCTCTCCGCTGTAGTGGATAGAGAGATGTTAGAGACCCCCTCGCTGCTGTAGTGGCTAGAGAAATGTTAGAGACCCCCTCTCTGCTGTAGTGGCTAGAGAAATTTTAGAGAAACCCTCTCTGCTGTAGTGGCAAGAGAAATGTTAGAGACCTCCTCTCTGCTGTAGTGGCAGTGGCTAGATAAATGGTAGAGACCCCTCTATGCTGTAGTGGCTAGAGAAATGGTAGAGACCCCCTCTCCGCTGTAGTGGATAGAGAAATGTTAGAGACCCCCTCTCCGCTGTAGTGGATAGAGAGATGTTAGAGACCCCCTCTCTGCTGTAGAGGATAGAGAAATGTTAGAGACCCCCTCTCCGCTGTAGTGGATAGAGAGATGTTAGAGACCCCCTCTCCGCTGTAGTGGATAGAGAAATGTTAGAGACCCCCTCTCTGCTGTAGTGGCTAGAGAAATTTTAGAGAAACCCTCTCTGCTGTAGTGGCTAGAGAAATGTTAGAGACCCCCTCTCCGCTGTAGTGGATAGAGAAATGTTAGAGACCTCCTCTCTGCTGTAGTGGCAGTGGCTAGATAAATGGTAGATACCCCTCTATGCTGTAGTGGCTAGAGAAATGGTAGAGACCCCTCTATGCTGTAGTGGCTAGAGAAATGTTAGAGACCCCTCTCCGTTGTAGTGGATAGAGAAATGTTAGAGACCCCCACTCCGCTGTAGTGGATAGAGAGATGTTAGAGACCCCCTCTCTGCTGTAGTGGATAGAGAAATGTTAGAGACCCCCTCTCCGCTGTAGTGGATTAGAGAGATGTTAGAGACCCCTCCTTACCTCCGCTGTAGTGGATAGAGATTACCTTGTTAGAGACCCCCTCTCCGCTGTAGTGGATAGAGAGATGTTAGAGACCCCCTCTCGCTGTAGTGGATAGAGAAATGTTAGAGACCCCCTCTCCGCTGTAGTGGCTAGAGAAATGTTAGAGACCCCTCTCCGCTGTAGTGGATAGAGAAATGTTAGAGACCCCTCTTCGCTGTAGTGGATAGAGAAATGTTAGAACCCCTCTCCGCTGTAGTGGCTAGAGAAATGTTAGAGACCCCCTCTCCGCTGTAGTGGATAGAGAAATGTTAGAGACCCTCTCCGCTGTAGTGGATAGAGAAATGTTAGAGACCCCTCTCCGCTGTAGTGGCTAGAGAAATGTTAGAGACCCCTCTCCGCTGTAGTGGATAGAGAAATGTAGAGACCCCTCTCCGCTGTAGTGGCTAGAGAAATGTTAGAGACCCTCTCCGCTGTAGTGGCTAGAGAAATGTTAGAGACCCCCCTCTGCTGTAGTGGCTAGAGAAATGTTAGAGACCCCCTCTCTGCTGTAGTGGCTAGAGAAATGTTAGAGACCCCCTCTCTGCTGTAGTGGCTAGAGAAATGTTAGAGACCCCCTCTCTGCTGTAGTGGCTAGATAAATGTTAGAGACCCCCTCTCTGCTCTCTGCTGTAGTGGCAGTGGCTAGAGAAATGTTAGAGACCCTCTATGCTGTAGTGGCAGTGGCTAGATAAATGGTAAGAGACCCTCTATGCTGTAGTGGCTAGAGAAATGGTAGAGACCCCTCTATGCTGTAGTGGCTAGAGAAATGTTAGAGACACCCTCTCTGCTGTAGTGGCTAGAGAAATGGTAGAGACCCCCTCTCCGCTGTAGTGGATAGAGAAATGTTAGAGACCCCTCTCCGCTGTAGTGATAGAGAAATGTTAGAGAGCCCCTCTCCGCTGTAGTGGATAGAGAAATGTTAGAGACCCTCTCCGCTGTAGTGGATAGAGAAATGTTAGAGACCCCCCTCTCGCTGTAGTGGATAGAGAAATGGTAGAGACCCCCTCTCCGCTGTGTGGCTAGAGAAATGTTAGAGACCCCCCTCCGCTGTAGTGGATAGAGAAATGGTAGAGACCCCCTCTCCGCTGCGTGGCAGTGGCTAGAGAAATGTTAGAGACCCCCTCTCGCTGTAGTGGATAGAGAAATGTTAGAGACCCCCTCTCCGCTGTAGTGGATAGAGAGATGTTAGAGACCCCTCTCTGCTGTAGTGGATAGAGAAATGTTAGAGACCCCTCTCCGCTGTAGTGGATAGAGAGATGTGCGACCCCA
>NC_052311.1:16582708-16586575 GCF_016432855.1 Salvelinus namaycush | reverse complement strand
CTATACTACTACTACTACTACTACTAACACACTTCTACTACTCTACTACTACTACTAAACTACTTACGACTACTCTACTACTAACACACTACTATACTATCTACTACTCCTACTACTACTAACACCACTACTACTACTTACTACACCAATACTACTACTGATACCTACTACTACTACTGACTACTACTACTACTACTACCCTACTACTAATACCATACTACTACTACTACTACTAACACCACTACTACTACTACTTACTACTACTAACACCACTACTACTACTACTACTAAACACCACTACTACACTACTACTACTACTACTAACACCACTACTTACTACTACTACTACTACTACAACACCACTACTACTAGCTACTACTACTAACACCACAGACTATACTACTACTAACCCAATACTACTACTACTACGAACACCACTTGCTACTGTACTACTACTACTACTAACTACACTACTAACCCTACTACTACTACTACTACTAACTACCTACTACGACTAAACACCACTAGCTACTACTACTACTACACCTACTACTACTACTACTACTAACACCACTACTACTACTAAACTACCTACTAACACAATACTAATATACTACTAACTACCTACTACTACTACTACTACTAACACCACTACTACTACTACTACTACTACTAACACCACTACTACTACTACTACTACTACTACTACTACTACTACTACTACTACTACTAACACCACTACTACTACTACTACTACTACCACTACTACTACTACTACTACTACTACTAACACCACTACTACTACTACTACTACTACTACTACACCACTACTACTACTACTACTACTACTACTACTACTACTACTAACACCACTACTACACTACTACTAACACCACTACTACTACTACTAACACCACTACCTACTACTACTACACTACTACTACTAACACCCACTACTACTATACTACTACTAACTACTACTACACTACTAACACCACTACTACTACTACTACCTAACACCACTACTACGAACCCTACTACTACTACTACTAACACCATACTACTTACCACTACTACTACTACTACTACTACTACCACTACTACTACTACTACTACTACTACTACTACTAACACCACTACTACTACTACTACTACTAACACCACTACTACTACTACTACTAACACCACTACTACTACTACTACTAACACCACTACTACTACTACTACTACTAACACCACTACTACTACTACTACTACTAACACCACTACTACTACTACTACTAACACCACTACTACTACTACTAACTACTACTACTACTACTACTACTACTACTACTACTACTACTAAACACACTAATACTACTACTACTAACTACTAACACCACTATCCTACTACTACTACTACTAACACCACTACTACTACTACTACTAACACCACTACTACTACTACTACTACACCACTACTACTACTACTAACACCACTACTACTACTACTACTACTACTACTACTACTACTACTACTACTACTACTACTACTAACACCACTACTACTACTACTACCACTACTACTACTACTACTACTACTACTAACACCACTACTACTACTACTACTACTACTAACACCACTACTACTACTACTACTACTAACAACACCACTACTACTACTAACACCACTGCTACTACTACTAACGATCCACTACTATACTACTACTACTAAACACAACTACTACTACTACTACTACTAAACACCACTACTACACACTACTATTGCACACCACTACCACTACTACTACGAACAACACTAACTACCTACTACTACTAACACCACTACTACTACTACTACTACTACTACTACTAGCTACTACTACTAACACCAACTAACTACTACTACTACTACTACTACTACTACGACTAATACACACTACTAGCTAACACGCACTACTACTACTAATACTTAACACGCACGACTACTACTACACTACTAACAGCCACTAACTACTAATACTACTACTAACACCACTACGACTACTACTACTCACTAACACCCACTACTACTACTACTACTACTAATACTAACTAGACACCACTACTAACTACTACTACTACTACTACTACTACTATACACCTACTAAACCTACTACTACTACTACTACTAACACCACTACTACTACTACTACTACTACTAACACCACTACTACTACTACTACTAACACCACTACTACTACTACTACTACTACTACTACTAACACCACTACTAACACCACTACTACTACTACTACTAACACCACTACTAACACCACTACTACTACTACTACTAACACCACTACTACTACTACTACTACTAACACCACTACTACTACTACTACTACTACTAACACCACTACTACTACTACTACTACTACTACTAACACCACTACTACTACTACTACTACTACTACTACTACTATACTACTAACACCACTACTACTACTACTACTACTAAACACACCACTACTACTACTACTACTACCTAACACCACTAACTACTACTACTACTACTAACACCACTACTATACTACTACTACTACTACACACACTACTACTACTACTACTACTAACACCACTACTACTACTACTACTACTACTACTAACACCACTACTACTACTACTACTACTACTACTACACCACTACTACTACTACACTACTACTACTACTACTACTACTACTAACACCACTACTACTACTACTACTACTAACACCACTACTACTACTAACACCACTACTACTACTACTACTACTACTACTACTAACACCACTACTACTACTACTACTACTACTACTACTAACACCACTACTACTACTACTACTACTACTACTACTAACACTACTACTACTACTACTACACCACTACTACTACTACTACTACTACTAACACCACTACTACTACTACTACTACTAACACTACTACTACTACTAACACCACTACTACTACTACTACTAACACCACTACTACTACTACTACTAACACCACTACTACTACTACTACTACTAACACTACTACTACTACTAACACCACTACTACTACTACTACTACTACTACTACTAACACCACTACTACTACTACTACTACTACTAACACCACTACTACTACTACTACTACTAACACCACTACTACTACTACTACTACTACTAACACCACTACTACTACTACTACTACTACCACTACTACTACTAACACCACTACTACTACTACTACTAACACCACTACTACTACTACTACTACTACTACTAACACCACTGCTACTACTACTAACACCACTACTACTACTACTACTAACACCACTACTACTACTACTACTACTACTAACACCACTACTACTACTACTACTAACACCACTACTACTACTACTACTAACACCACTACTACTACTACTACTAACACCACTACTACTACTACTACTACTACTACTACTACTACTACTACTAACACCACTACTACTACTACTACTACTACTACTACTACTACTAACACCACTACTACTAACACCACTACTACTACTACTACTAACACCACTACTACTACTACTACTACTAACACCACTACTACTACTACTACTACTAACACCACTACTACTACTACTACTACTAACACCACTACTACTACTACTACTACTACTACTACTAACACCACTACTACTACTACTACTACTACTACTACTAACACTACTACTACTACTAACACCACTACTACTACTACTACTACTACTAACACCACTACTACTACTACTAACACCACTACTACTACTACTACTACTAACACTACTACTACTACTAACACCACTACTACTACTACTACTAACACCACTACTACTACTACTACTACTACT